>NC_086324.1:135661987-135851987 GCF_036172605.1 Pelobates fuscus | reverse complement strand
TGTGTGTGTGGGTGCAGTGTGTGTGTGAGGGTGCTGTGTGTGTGTGTGTGAGTGGTGTAGTGTGTGTGTGGGGGGAGTGCTGTGTGGGTAAGGGTGCTATGTGTGTGTGCTGTGTATGTGATGGGTGCAGTGTGTGTGTGTGTGAGGGTGCTGTGTTTGAGTGAGGGTGCTATGTGCGTGTGAGGAAGCTGTGTGTGTGAGGGTGTTGTGAGTGTCAGAGGTGCAATGTGTGTCTTGTGAGTAAGGGTGCAGTGTGTGTGTGTGGGGGGGGCTGGTACGTGAATATGTATGGAGGGCTTGAGTGTTAGGGGGAGGGGGAGGGCAGAAATTATCAATATATATTAATTAAAAAAATAAATAAAAAATAAACATGCATCCCTGGTGGTGTTAGTGGTGAACTTGCCATGGCAATGCCCCGGATCTCGCGAGAGGAACCCAGCAGAGCTGCAAGATAGAGCTCCTCCGGGTTCATATCCTGTATCGCGTCCTCTCTCCCCCGTCGGTGGCCGCAATACACTGTATGTGGGCCAGTGAGGGGTCTTTGATCTCCCCACTGGCCCGTCATGGAAATCAGCGGGGCCGGCACTCGTATAGTGCCGGCCCTGCATGGGCTGACAGGGAAGATCCTGTGATCTCCCCTTCTGGCCTCAGCCCATGGTCATCGCGCTCCACCGGGCATTTGCCCGGTGTGCCCGATGGCCAGTCCGGGCCTGGTTGGGGACATAAGTGAAGACAAAAATCGTACGACTACTTTAGCTAGCTTGATTTCTACTTTAAACTTCTGCTTCAATTTGTGCTTCAAATAAAGTTTAATTTTATATATAAAATGATCATGATGTTTAATATTTTATTTAGAATATTTAGCTTGAGACTTTGAAGACAAATACGAATGATACATATCATGCAGGTTCTACAGGACTGAGAAATTTTGAGAAAGCTTCTAAATAATTGATAAACTTCTCTTAGCTGGAGCATTTATATAGATTTCATTCCACAAACACAAACTATACTACATTAAAAAGATGAATAGAAAAAAAGTGTAAAAAATATAAGTGAAAATTACCCTCCTCGAAAATTTGTAAAAACATAAAATTAAAAATATTTTGATCATGTGTTTTTGTTTAATAAAGTATATTTTCATAGCAACATGCTATTTGAAACACAAGAATAAACTCAATAAATATACCCTTTGCTGCTAGTTATAGTTAAATATATAAAATATTGATTTGAGATACAAATGTTTTACCTTGCCAGCTGATTCTTAAAGAGATACTCTAAGCTCCAAAACTATTGCATCTAAATTTAGTAATTGTGTTGCATTGACTCTGTCACTGCAATCTATTGCGGTTTTTGAGAATGTGTAAAAAGTAGGGAGAGCATTACTAAGGCATGCAAGGAGATGTTTTGGGCATGGAAAGATCTATTGGAGGGTCGGGTGGATGAAATGTGGATGTTTTGGGCATGGAGAGATCTATTGGAGGGTCGGGTGGATGAAATGGGCTGGTAAAGATGTTCTGGATAGATATTCTGGGGAGGGTTTGGGAAGATAAAGTGGGGTAATGTGGCTGGATAAAAAGTACTGAGCAGGTGTCCTGAAGAGGATGGAGGGAGATGTACTAGGGAGGAATGTGGCGAGAGAAAGTTCTGGATATGGTTATGCAGCCAGTGTTATATATTTAGTGGAGAATGTACTAGGGAGTTATGTGGTTGGGCAAATGTCTACTGGGGGAAAATATGGCTGAGAAGAGACATGTATGAAAAGAGTGGTACTAAGGAAGGATAAGTCTGGGGGAGGTGTAATGGGTGAGGTATGGGGAGATGTATTGGAGAAAATGTGTGTGGAGTAGAGGTTTTATGAAGGATGGTGTATACAGCAACTGCGCATGCAGATCAACCCTATACTAGTGATAAAATATGACACCTTACAGCACACGGCCCTTTTGTGCTCTCCTAGGATTGAAGGGGCAGACACCCTATAACAGGTACAATCCACAACGCACATCTACCAGGGTATGACTAGACCAGCAGAACAAGGGACCACAGCTAACATCTCCACTGGGGGAATGCTCCACTGGTACATGACCGATGATGACCGTATGCTGCTAGACGGACACGACACAAGAGACACAGGTTAAAGCCCATTTAGGGCAATTACAGGTTATTGGTTTATGGTTAATAATAAATCCACTATATACACAACCAATATGTGATAGTGAGAGTGTGTAGCGCTTAATAATTAATCACTTACTCCCCGGCAATTTCTCAAGGGTATGTAAGGTATCTGAGTAATATCCAATCCTTTTGTTGTATGTTCCTCAAGAAAGAATAAAAAGAGAGAACAGGGAAAATTCGCCCTGGTGTTAAGATCCTTATAACTTTAGGTATCAGAAATAAAGGTGAAGGTATTCTTCTCACCTGAATAAGAGCCTGTAACCTGGCTCTGAGTATAATGGCCCGTGAGTCCTTTTTAGGGATGACTCTTTCCCCCTTTCCAGCAGGATAGAAGATATACCAGATGCATGTAACTTGATAAAGGTTTATTCATACGAACATTTAAAACCAATTAAAATACATACAATATCCTGGTAGTTGTCCAAAACGCGTTTCGCCGATCTCACCCGGCTTTCTCAATTGGTGACTTCCATCCTGGTTTGTTATACTTAAATATCCCTCCTTCCGTCCTGATTGGAGGAAACGGACCGCATTCCAACCAATCACGGGCGTTCTTATGGGGGAGTGTGAGGAAATTCAGCTGAAGGTACTCTATCCCTTATTGGTGACGTCATCGCGCACGCACGTGAAAACGAGCGCGTGATGTCACTTCCGGGAATCTGAATAGTCTCTATCCATCCCACTATTTGATAATGCCTCCTTCCCGGTCACGTGGGATCCAGCTTCCTCTTCTGTGATGTGGATTCGTGTTCAGGTTTCCATACTTGTGGAGGGTGATTTCGCCATTTTATTTGAGGGCAAAGTGTTGGCAAAAGAATGTCCTTAATAATGTCCACATAAAAGTCCATATTCTTCCCTTTATTTGGGTGGTATGCCCATATTGGAGCATTGTAAACACATAGATAAAAAGATACAAAGTATTAGTCAATCCCAAAAGCATTAAAAATAATTGATCATCTCCACCAAAAAGTAACCCAAAACACTGTGCAAAAAAAGCGGGGGAGGAGGGGGGTCTTTCCATAATGGTTACCATGATGATTTCTCCACCTCAATTTATAACATTCAAATGCACAAAGTTATTATATAGATTAAAAATAATTAGATAAAAAATACTATAAAATCTGTAATCAATAATTGTGTTAAATATATATAAAAATATATATATAAAAAATATAGTAAAAAGGAGTTATAAGAAGTGGCATATTTCAAAATCATCATTAAGACCGTAGGGTTGCATAGTGTTTAAATTAAAAATCCATTTCATCTCTGCTTGTCCAATTAGTTTTATGGGATCCCCGCCTCTCCAATTTCCAATTACTTTTTGTATTCCCATAAACTCCATTAGATGTGGATTACTATTATGATAATTTTTAAAATGTAAGGATACACTATGTTTTAAAAACCCATTTTTAATATTTCTGATATGTTCCTGAATTCTAGTTTTAAGGGTCCTAGTGGTCCTCCCTATGTAGGCTAACCCACAGGGGCATGTAATCATATAAATTATCTTAGTAGAGTGACAGGTAATGACTTGTTTTATTTTAAACTTAGTGTTCTTATCTTGTGGGTGGCAAAACTCTCTTATTGCTCTTTTACTGCTTTTAGAATTTCTGCAAGCCCCACACATCCCGCATCCATAAAAACCAAACTTTTCTTTAAAGAACTGGTTTGTCAATTTTCTTGTAGGTAAATGGTTCTTGACTAAGGTGCTTTTAAGGTTTGGTACCCCTCTATACACTACGTCTGGTGTGTTCGGGAGTATCGAGTTTAAAACTGAATCGTTCTTTAGTATTGGCCAATATTTTCGAATAATCTTCTTGAGGCGTCCACTACTATAATTAAAATCGCAGATAAACTTAACGTTTTGTGGTTCTGTACTGTCCTTAGTGTCTTTATACTCTATTAGTTTCATCCTGTCCTCATCCACTACTTCAGAAAGGGCTTTCTCCAGGATACCATCGTTGTACCCTTTTTCTTTAAAATCATTAATGATTTTTACCGCCTGTTCATAAAATTTATGTTGGTCAGTGCAGTTTCTTTTAATTCTAAGCAGTTGTGCCTTCGGGGCGTTTAGTAGCCAAGGGGAGAAGTGGCAACTATTCTCCCCTATGTAACTATTTACGTCAACCTTTTTAAAATGAGTACAAGTTTTTAATACATTTTGCTCCACATAAATATTAAGGTCTAAAAATTCCACGGAATTCTTGCTAAAATTACTTGTAAGTTTAATGCCCCATTCGTTTGTATTAAGATGATTTAAAAACACTTTAAGTGATGTCTCGTCTCCATTCCAAATAAAAAATATATCGTCTATATATCTGCGATAGGTCACGAGGTTCGCATCCCATCTACGGTCATTCTGGATAAACTCCAATTCCCAATGTGACATAAATAAATTCGCATAGCTGGGTGCGAACCTCGTGCCCATCGCCGTGCCACAGATCTGTAAGTAAAATTCCTCCCTATACCAGAAATAATTATTGGTTAAAATCCAGTTTATCCCCTCTACGATAAAATCAATTTGTGATTGATGAAATCTTTTAGAACATTCTAGAAAGTGCTTTGTTGCATTACACCCTCTTGTGTGTGAAATAATTGTGTATAGGGAGTTTACATCGGCAGTTACGAGGTAGTAATTATCATTCCATTCTATGTCTTTAATCACTTGTAGAATGTTGATAGTGTCTTTGAGGTAGCTAGGGCATGTGCGAACAATAGGCTGTAAACATCTGTCGATATATTGAGATAATTTACTAGAAATGGAGCCTATCCCGGAGACTATGGGTCTTCCGGGTGGTTGATCTTTATTTTTATGTACCTTAGGTAAATAGTAAAATACAGGAACTTTAGGGTGTTGTATATTTAGAAACTTATATTCTTTCTGATTTAAAATATTTAAAATCTTGCCTTTCTCAATTAAAATGTTATAACTTTTTTTAAAATCTTTAGTGGGATCAGTTTTTAAAATACGATATGTTTGCTCATCTCCTAACAGTCTCTGTGCCTCTTTATTATAATCATCATAGTCTAGAACGACAATCCCCCCCCCCTTATCTGCTGGTTTAATTACCAGGGACTCATCTTCTCTTAGTTCCTTCAAAGCCTGTCTTTCATGAATATTCAGATTGTAATTACTTGATTTGGGTTTATTAATTTTATTAATGTCATTCATTACCATTTTTTCAAACGTCACCATTTCCTCAGAAATGAAGTGGCGAGGGAAGAAGGTGGAATTCTCTTTTAGGTCTGTATGAATAATGTCAGAATTATGTTCACCTATAGAATTAATAAACCCAAATCAAGTAATTACAATCTGAATATTCATGAAAGACAGGCTTTGAAGGAACTAAGAGAAGATGAGTCCCTGGTAATTAAACCAGCAGATAAGGGGGGGGGGATTGTCGTTCTAGACTATGATGATTATAATAAAGAGGCACAGAGACTGTTAGGAGATGAGCAAACATATCGTATTTTAAAAACTGATCCCACTAAAGATTTTAAAAAAAGTTATAACATTTTAATTGAGAAAGGCAAGATTTTAAATATTTTAAATCAGAAAGAATATAAGTTTCTAAATATACAACACCCTAAAGTTCCTGTATTTTACTATTTACCTAAGGTACATAAAAATAAAGATCAACCACCCGGAAGACCCATAGTCTCCGGGATAGGCTCCATTTCTAGTAAATTATCTCAATATATCGACAGATGTTTACAGCCTATTGTTCGCACATGCCCTAGCTACCTCAAAGACACTATCAACATTCTACAAGTGATTAAAGACATAGAATGGAATGATAATTACTACCTCGTAACTGCCGATGTAAACTCCCTATACACAATTATTTCACACACAAGAGGGTGTAATGCAACAAAGCACTTTCTAGAATGTTCTAAAAGATTTCATCAATCACAAATTGATTTTAGCGTAGAGGGGATAAACTGGATTTTAACCAATAATTATTTCTGGTATAGGGAGGAATTTTACTTACAGATCTGTGGCACGGCGATGGGCACGAGGTTCGCACCCAGCTATGCGAATTTATTTATGTCACATTGGGAATTGGAGTTTATCCAGAATGACCGTAGATGGGATGCGAACCTCGTGACCTATCGCAGATATATAGACGATATATTTTTTATTTGGAATGGAGACGAGACATCACTTAAAGTGTTTTTAAATCATCTTAATACAAACGAATGGGGCATTAAACTTACAAGTAATTTTAGCAAGAATTCCGTGGAATTTTTAGACCTTAATATTTATGTGGAGCAAAATGTATTAAAAACTTGTACTCATTTTAAAAAGGTTGACGTAAATAGTTACATAGGGGAGAATAGTTGCCACTTCTCCCCTTGGCTACTAAACGCCCCGAAGGCACAACTGCTTAGAATTAAAAGAAACTGCACTGACCAACATAAATTTTATGAACAGGCGGTAAAAATCATTAATGATTTTAAAGAAAAAGGGTACAACGATGGTATCCTGGAGAAAGCCCTTTCTGAAGTAGTGGATGAGGACAGGATGAAACTAATAGAGTATAAAGACACTAAGGACAGTACAGAACCACAAAACGTTAAGTTTATCTGCGATTTTAATTATAGTAGTGGACGCCTCAAGAAGATTATTCGAAAATATTGGCCAATACTAAAGAACGATTCAGTTTTAAACTCGATACTCCCGAACACACCAGACGTAGTGTATAGAGGGGTACCAAACCTTAAAAGCACCTTAGTCAAGAACCATTTACCTACAAGAAAATTGACAAACCAGTTCTTTAAAGAAAAGTTTGGTTTTTATGGATGCGGGATGTGTGGGGCTTGCAGAAATTCTAAAAGCAGTAAAAGAGCAATAAGAGAGTTTTGCCACCCACAAGATAAGAACACTAAGTTTAAAATAAAACAAGTCATTACCTGTCACTCTACTAAGATAATTTATATGATTACATGCCCCTGTGGGTTAGCCTACATAGGGAGGACCACTAGGACCCTTAAAACTAGAATTCAGGAACATATCAGAAATATTAAAAATGGGTTTTTAAAACATAGTGTATCCTTACATTTTAAAAATTATCATAATAGTAATCCACATCTAATGGAGTTTATGGGAATACAAAAAGTAATTGGAAATTGGAGAGGCGGGGATCCCATAAAACTAATTGGACAAGCAGAGATGAAATGGATTTTTAATTTAAACACTATGCAACCCTACGGTCTTAATGATGATTTTGAAATATGCCACTTCTTATAACTCCTTTTTACTATATTTTTTATATATATATTTTTATATATATTTAACACAATTATTGATTACAGATTTTATAGTATTTTTTATCTAATTATTTTTAATCTATATAATAACTTTGTGCATTTGAATGTTATAAATTGAGGTGGAGAAATCATCATGGTAACCATTATGGAAAGACCCCCCTCCTCCCCCGCTTTTTTTGCACAGTGTTTTGGGTTACTTTTTGGTGGAGATGATCAATTATTTTTAATGCTTTTGGGATTGACTAATACTTTGTATCTTTTTATCTATGTGTTTACAATGCTCCAATATGGGCATACCACCCAAATAAAGGGAAGAATATGGACTTTTATGTGGACATTATTAAGGACATTCTTTTGCCAACACTTTGCCCTCAAATAAAATGGCGAAATCACCCTCCACAAGTATGGAAACCTGAACACGAATCCACATCACAGAAGAGGAAGCTGGATCCCACGTGACCGGGAAGGAGGCATTATCAAATAGTGGGATGGATAGAGACTATTCAGATTCCCGGAAGTGACATCACGCGCTCGTTTTCACGTGCGTGCGCGATGACGTCACCAATAAGGGATAGAGTACCTTCAGCTGAATTTCCTCACACTCCCCCATAAGAACGCCCGTGATTGGTTGGAATGCGGTCCGTTTCCTCCAATCAGGACGGAAGGAGGGATATTTAAGTATAACAAACCAGGATGGAAGTCACCAATTGAGAAAGCCGGGTGAGATCGGCGAAACGCGTTTTGGACAACTACCAGGATATTGTATGTATTTTAATTGGTTTTAAATGTTCGTATGAATAAACCTTTATCAAGTTACATGCATCTGGTATATCTTCTATCCTGCTGGAAAGGGGGAAAGAGTCATCCCTAAAAAGGACTCACGGGCCATTATACTCAGAGCCAGGTTACAGGCTCTTATTCAGGTGAGAAGAATACCTTCACCTTTATTTCTGATACCTAAAGTTATAAGGATTTCAACACCAGGGCGAATTTTCCCTGTTCTCTCTTTTTATTCTTTCTTGAGGAACATACAACAAAAGGATTGGATATTACTCAGATACCTTACATACCCTTGAGAAATTGCCGGGGAGTAAGTGATTAATTATTAAGCGCTACACACTCTCACTATCACATATTGGTTGTGTATATAGTGGATTTATTGTACTGGATTATAATAGGATTGGAGAGTTCCTATTTTTTGTGTGTGAGCTGCTGCACTAAGAGCACCTTATTTTGGAAATTGTTTTAAGCGCCTGTTAACACAGATCACTTTGTATACTTGTTATTTATGGTTAATAATATTTTCTCATAATTGTGATATTGTTTGATTATTTGGTTGTCCTCCTATATAAACAAGACCCAGAGGAGACTATTGCTCACACTGTACCTATAACCGCCATCATGTCCTAGTCTTACCTTCATATGCACCCAGTAGCTTTATAGTATGACCTTCTGTCAGGGTCCCAGTGAGCCTGTGAGAATTCTTACACATACCATGACAAACCTGAGAATGACAAGTTACGACCACATAGTGCCCACATGTGTTGCCACGTCCTGCATGCTTTCCAGAGCAGAACAGAACCCCACTACCCACACACTAGGGTAAAACATCCCCTACACATGGGCTCCACGGAGGGTAGCATATACTGCTGACAGGTATGCTTTACACTAGGATGCCAGAGGCCTAACCACCCAGGCAACTAAAGCATAGCTGAGAATGAGCGCTACCGACAACCCTATACAACGAGCGTAAGACACGACAGGTCATGAAACACAGGTTGCATACTTTTAACAGGGGAAACCGTAACATGAACAGTTCAAAGTTGATATTTAGGCTGTGGAATGCGACAATACCTGCTTTTGCAGGAACAAACTATACATGCGCGCGAGCTGTGCATGAGCTCCATTGACACCTCTATCACCACGCAGAAATAGTGCACACACTAGAGGAACAATAAAAGAGCCTGCCCGGTTACACTTCCCTGACCCCATATAAACACCCCTTACCTCTTTTTAGGCACAACTCACCACATACCCCCCTCATCATCCTTACCCCCACTCCCAAACTCAGGCACATGGAACAGCTTATTGGCAAGTCACGGACACTGGCTGCCAGAGCTTGCACATAACCTTCCCTCTTTTTGTTTCACGACCACCGGACTCACCACACTAACCTTCGCGGAAGGTCACGAGTCCCCCGCCCAATTCCTGACTGTCCAGATAAGCCCAGTCCTAACCTCTGCAAACCATTCCTAATGAGGGCCAGTCAACGCGCCAGGTCCCTGCCCTTGCACGCCGATGCCTACCTTCCTCCCAACCTACCCCCTCTTCTCCTAGACACCGCCAGTCTCTCATCATCCCTTTACTTCCTACCTTTCTCCTCCACTACTACCACTCCTGCCCTTCTGCACATTCTCGTGCCTCCGCTCCTCCCTCCCCCACCCGCCTTTTAACCCCAACTATCCAAGCCAGCCCGGGGTGACTGCGATCGAGACATGACACCACCAGCCCTTAAACTGCAATTCACCTCCATCAACGTGAAAGGCCTTAACACATCAGGCAAGCGCCACGGCATTCTACATTTGGAAAACTGCACAGGTGCAGACGTCATCTTGCTCCAAGAGATACATATCACCGACATTTCCCACTCCACAATAGACACTTCAAAAGAAGCTACTTGGCAAACTCCCCAGAAGTCAAGACGAAAGGAGTTGAAATCCTGCTCCGTAATTTATGCCATCTTGAGGACATAAAGGTCCTCAAAGACCCAAAGGCACACTTCCTATGCCTCACTGGACAAGTGGGCACAACCAAGCTGACTATATGCTAATTGTACTCAGCGAACATCCCAGACACTTCTTTTTGGGAGAGCTTGAAGACCCACCTTTGTGGAGTAACAACCAAACACCTCATCATCGGAGGAGACTTCAATGCGACCCACACACCCGCTGTTCACCGACACACCCTAACCGGCAGAACACCAATGACAACCAGGAACGATCAACTCTACGCCCTTAATCGATGCCTGGCGACTCCGGCACCCCTCCGCACTGGACTACACCTTCTATTCACACACACTACTCATACTTCTGAATCGATGGATTTCTCACCTCGCCTGAGCTCCAGTGTGGACAATCCACACTGGAGTCCGCATGGTCCGACCAGTAATATAGCCTGATCGGACCATGTGGAGGTCACCTTAACAATCACTGTACCTAATCTAGTCCACCCATGGACCTTGCGCCTCAATGCAATGATACTCTGAGATAAAGCAACCATTCACACGCTGACGACCAACATTCGAGACTACTTTGACACTAACGCCACGAACGACGTCTCCCCAGCTGCTCATAAAGCGACAATCAGAGTACATCTAATCTCAATTTCCTCCGCCCTCAAAAGACAATGATTACAAAACATGACAGACAATTTAGCGGAACTTTGAAGACTGGAAATTATCCACAAACAGCAACCAACCAAATTAATCCTGACCCAACTGACAGCCACACGAGACCGATTAAAATCTCTAGCGACCACGGATGTTGCACGAAATATCATGTGAACCAAACAGAAGTTTATGAATAAAGCAACAAAGCCGATGCTCTCCTGGCGCACTGCCTCAAAAAAAGAGGGGAGAAAAAGCGAATATCCAAAATCCGAACACAGACAGGAGAGCTAACAAGTCAACCAGAGGAAATAGCAAGTGCATTCCTACAGTATTATATACAAATTAGCCGCATTCCTTGCGCCCCTTAACCTACCCTCTCTCCCTACCAAGGCCAAGGACCAACTGGCCTCCCCTATTGAAGCAGAAGAAATCGCAGCTGTTCTCAAAATGCTGAAACCCATGAAAAGCCCAGGCCCGGACGGCTTCACAGCCCTGTATTATAAAACATTCCAGAGCCTGCTCATCCCGCACTTATGTGAGGTTTTAAACACACTTCTACAAGGGCACCTCCTCCCCGGGTAGATGCTCACAGCTGACATTTGCCTCATCCTGAAACCAGACAAAGATCCCATAGACTCTGGTCATCTAAAGGGACATCTAAAGACAGCTACACCTCTATCAACAAAGAGAGCTATTTGGATACAACACCCTCCCAAACCCGGAATCACTTTGGACTACTTTAGATATATTCATCTGAGAGATCTAGCACAGACGCCCATGATCAAACAAGCCGGAACAGCACCTCTGGCACCATTTGAAAAACAATGTTTTGACACACCTATTCACATATTACAGATATCCGACATCTACAACACCCTAACCACGCATGCATCCCAAGTCAACCTCACCTATGTAGCAGCATGGGAAAGAGACATCGGACCACCGGAGGACCTGAACGACTGGTCGGAGATTTGGGCAGCTATAGGCTTCACTTACAGTATGCGTCACACACACAAAGAGCAGGCTTATAATACCTTATACCATTGGTATCTGACATCATACCGACTCCACAAGATGGGCAAACTTCCCAACGGACTATGCTGGAAATTATGCGGAGAGGTGGGCTCCTATCTCCACTGCTGGTGGCAATGCCCCAAACTTAAGCCCTTGTGGAATGAAGTACACCCACTCATAAAGAAAGTGATTGCAAAGACCATCGCAGCGGACCCCTGGACAATGCTGCTTACCAAACTGACCGACGCCCTCACCAGGAGTGAAAACAAATTGGTGGCCAGAATAACCCTGGTGACCAGATTGGCGAGTGGATCAACGCATACCTACAATGGCAACAATCATACGCAAACTAAAAGAGACACACAACCTCAATGAACTCACCGCACACATACATGACTCCTTCAAAGCTTTCCATAAGAAGTGGGACCAATGGGACACCAACTACACAGGACAAGACGAGGACACAGCTCAACAATAAAATCACTACTACGCACAGCTTCTCGAATCTTTAACCCTGACAACAGACCAGACCAAGAAGCAAGCACAAATAGACACACCAACACCCAAGCCCAACTGTCAGGCCAAACAGCAGTCCATATAGGGCAACAAAAGGGACTAACCACTCCCCATCCACACCCCCCTCCCACCATCCCACTCCCCTCCTTTTTTCCCCTCCTTCTTCTCCCCGCTTCCCCCTCTTTCTCTCGCTTCTCTCTCACTCTCTCCCCCTTTTGGTCACTCTCTCTCCTTTTCCACTTACCCCCCTCTTCAATCTTAACTCTCCTCCTCTCTTCCGCCTGTGCTAGACCCCTCCCTCCTCTGTCCCATTTAAGAGAGACCTCTAATTCCCATCCTAATCTGGTGGATACTCTTGTCAACCCATCCCCCCCACCTGCCCTGCGATGGGAGGGCCTGGCTGTGCAGGGGCGGAGACACACCCCATACCCCATTCCCCTTTGGACCCCTGTTGTGAACGACAGCGGGTACCCAACAAAGCCGACGTGAGGGATGGGAGGGTCTTATCTAAACAGGGATCACAGCAATACCAACAATACCCGACACCCCACATCCAGGGTTAGGAATGCCCACTCTGGTACCCTAAGCATCAATTCACACGGGACACTATATGATACCTTGAGTACACCACATCCCAAATAGGCAAACCAGAGACTCAGGGCCTGACGGTCAAGACCACAGAAGTACCCCAGCCATATCCAGCACTAACCTTCCCCTCCCAACAGGAGCATGCCCACGTGGCCGCTGGGGACGCAATCCAACACAACTCCCATAAACCTGTATCTTCATGTGACTCCAAGTATATACTGAGGTGGGAATCATACCTACCCACGCTGATACCATAGTGCAGTTTGCCTGCACTCCACTTGTGAGTACAATTCTACTTATGTTTATTGCAATTATTGTCTTTTATTTTTTTCCTCTCCTGAGTGTTGGTCATCACCCCTCTGGAGGACTCCTATCACACATCCTTTAAGCGGGTATTATACCGCTGTACGCTATTCACACTGGAGCTGGATATAGATCTTTTAAATGTGAGTTGACCTTACTTATCCATTTATTATATCTTCACTTGTCAGTACATATTGCACCATTGGCTTTTTCCATTCTTGTTTTACATAAGAGCAAGGAGGCTGAACAACTTAAGCAATTGAGGACAATACACCCAAAAACCAGCAATCCATAAAGACATTTACCTCTGTGTGAGACTTTGTTCTTGGCTTTTATTTTACTTTTTGGTTATCTCATCTTTTGGTTATTTTATTAGAACTTTAGTCCCACCGAGTTAGTGAGACTATACTAATTATATTGTATATACTATTATTACTACTTTTATTATTTAATATCTACCTCTTTGCGCAGCCCTTCTTCTGTTTTTTTTGTCAAAAGTCTCTACATTTACCTGTCACCACACTCTGATTGGTTGGCTTGAAATCCAACCAATCAGAGTGCTCTGTGTCATTTTACACAGCGTAGGAAAGTTCTTTGGAATTTTCCAATGCTCTGTAATTTGACTCATAGCACTGTGATTGGTGCTTTTAATTTGAAAAGCAACCAATCACAGTGTTATGAGTCAATTTACACAATTGCATTTGCTAACCTATCCCCTCTTTTTATGACAACTTTTCATGGAAAGGTTGACTGGTCAGCGTGTAACTGTCAGTCATCCTCTTCCAGCGCCTACCGTGATATTATTGGTGAGCATCATATCAGTTTACACTTTTTGAAAATCAGCAACAATGCTTTACTATATTATACATTATCAGAATGCTACTGACTGTTTGTTTTATCTGAAACATAAATAGCTCATTTATACTGCTGAGCATTACATGCATTTGACACCTAAGATTGAAAGGGACACTATAGTCACCAAAACAACTTTAGCTTAATGATGCAGTTTTTGTGTCATCTCTCTGAAGTTTCACACTCAATTATCTAAAATCTAGAATCAGATGTAACTTACTTTAACCCCTTAAGGACACATGACATGTGTGACATGTCATGATTCCCTTTTATTCCAGAAGTTTGGTCCTTAAGGGGTTAAACATATTTATGACACAAAGGAGGCTCCAGCAAGGTCTAGCAAACTATTAAAAGAGCAGGAGATAAGACATTTAAAATTAGACAGAATTTCCTATAAAGGAAGTGTAAACATTAGATGACCCTTTACAGGAAGTGTTTAGGAAGCCTGTGCAAGTCACATGGAGGGAGGTGTGACTAGGGCTGTATAAACAAAGTGATTTAACTCCTAAATGGCAGAGAATTGAGCAGTGAGACTGCAGGGGCATGATCTATACACCAACACTGCTTCATGAAGCTAAAGTTGTTTTGGTTACCCTTTAATGTTTAGAAACTCATTACACGACTCACATGCTTTCAATCAAAAATTTTTACAAGTAGGTCTGCAGCGTATTGCTTAAAACGTCTCCTGTGCATAAAGCAATGCAGAACATTACTCCACTTAACCATGCTATGTTGCATCCTTTTATGATGCAATATATCTGTAATAAATAGAAAGCGGATAAAGTGTCACTAATAATTCAGTGAGACAAAATTGGCCAGGGTGAGCCATATATTAAGAAGAGACAAATATAGTATAAAATGAAGCACAAACCAGGCAGACATAGAGAAAATGTTGGGAAAAATATGTATCTGAGTATTATCATAGTGTACATTTGATTTATTTTCTGTTCTCTATTAGATAATCTATTAAAATATATTCATGGAAATATCACGAATTATACACAACAGGTTTCTGTTCCTGGAGAATATAAAGAGTTAACGCAAGGATAAAACATTTCAAATAAATCTTAATGTGCAGGAACACAGCATGTGTCACCGATCAAAGCCTCATCAGTTCATCACTACGTCTTGTATATCAAAGCTTTCATGGCACCTGGCTAATAAATATATCAAATTATGCTCTATGTTCATGATGAGGGATAGAGTAATTTAATTACTGAGTTATATCTCATTGAAAAAGGGTCATATGTATAAAACTATGATACTGTACTTAATAGTGAAGAAAATATGCATATAAATTATCACTTGTAAGAGATAGCATGTTAAAATATGTGTTTTCTTAGCAGCTTCTGATGCACAGGAGGATGTACAAGTTCTTGTCATCAACCCATCTAGGAAAATTCTATGTAGCTTCCCAGTGGTGGGGTAGTGACCTGATCAGTATGATGTTCACCTGTTCACCCACTAAAAAAAAATAGTACTGGAATCCAATACAAACTAGAAGCATACAAACAGGAAGAGAGGGGGCAGCCCTAAGGGAAAGGAGGCAGTGAGAGTACTTTAGTGCAGATAGCCAGATACTTAGTGTAGGATACACAACAAGGATATGTGGGATCCCACTCAAATTTGCTAGAGTTATAGACCAGCTCTGAGTAAAACAGCACACAGCGGTATAATCCCCACTGATGGATTTTTAGCTCTTTAGAGGTTAGTCTCACAGCATCCAGGTGATGGGAGGATATCTGAGAAGCTAACAACAACAAAAAATTCTATATGTGTCACACTGAGTGGTGTATTTTGAATTTGTGCTGCCCTAGGCATGACGAAACTCGGGCACCCTCCCCAATTTAAATTTGCCCCACCCATTCCTGTCAATGACAGACACTCCCTCACTGATGTATGCACTGACATACGCTCATTGAAAGATACAGTCATTGGCACACACACTGTTTAGCTAACACAGACGCACACACTCACTGGCAGGCACACAATCTCAGATACACTGACATACAATGACATACACACACTCGCTGATTTGACACACTGACAGACACACACTATTATGCAGACACATACTGACAGATATTAGTGCGGTGTAAGTGACAAAGACCTACACCTATAAGTGGAGCGCTCAAACACATATATAGCTTACCAAACGTTGTCTCATTCAATGGTACAATATGGGGTACATGTCAAAATAAAATACAGAAAGATACAATATAGTGCAGATGGTACTTAAAGTGGCTTTGCAATGATTATAGTAGTATCGTGATGGATTATACACTCACATTTCAGGGAGCCTGTATATGGAAAACACTGGCTCCGTATTAAGGCTTGTGTGCTTTTATGGTAGCACCACCCTCCTACTTCGACTTGGAGAAATTCTCGGAAATACAAAAAGAGAGCAGACCAATGTGTGGATTTGTGGTGCTCACCTGGTCCTGAGCCTATGGATCCCGGCTCTAGGTATATAGGTTATGTGCCAATTTGGATGGGGATGGCACTACCCCTATGAAGATTCCGTGGAGGCTCCAAAAAAGGACTTGAATGGGGTCTTAAGTGAAAATGGCAAATTTATTGGTATAAAATCAATATAAAAACAAATATAATAAAAAGTCCTCAATAAAAGTCCTTTAACCCCTTAAGGACACATGACATGTGTGACATGTCATGATTCCCTTTTATTCCAGAAGTTTGGTCCTTAAGGGGTTAAAAATGGCTAATACGCGTTTCACTCTCAAATAGAGCTTCTTCAGTCAGCTGTAATGTTTGTCCTCTGAATCTTACATTTTAAATGTCTCTTGGGTCTTCCCCTTTAATGAGCTAAATGCATTTTGTCCAATCATAATCAAGTTTACATCTTGCTTGTGCAGGGGGGTATGTGTGTGTGCCTTTAATAGGTAGTAACTATTGGCGCCTTTATTTGCTTATTCTTTTCATTGGTGGACAGTGTTGGTTGGCGGAAGTGCTTTCACTTCGTCTGGGTGGTTGGCGGAAGTGACGTCACGTAACCACGTGATCGCCATTTAGCCACCGCCCGGAACCTCCCAGCCACTCCGACCCTGCCGCACATCTCCCATGCGTGCAGGTCAGAGGGAGGGGATTGAGATGTAGGAGGGAGTGGTCTGCGGGCGTGTCAGTGTCACTACCTACACAAAATTAAAAGGAGATCCAACAAGTGAAATCAAAAACAAATTTTACGATCTCATTAATAGGGGTTTACAAAAGGAGATTTTAAATAAAAAAGAATTTGAATATCTAAACGTAACATATCCAAAGATTCACGTGTTTTATTACCTCCCTAAGGTTCATAAAAACCCTGAGCTCCCACCTGGAAGACCTATCGTTTCAGGCATCAATTCTATATCATGTAGATTCTCAGAGTATGTGAATAGATGCCTTCAGTCTATAGTTCAAGGTATTCCTAGCTACCTTAAAGACACAGGAAGTATTCTGAGACATCTGCAAACCATCAAATGGGAACAGGACTACTACTTAGTAACTGCAGATGTCAGCTCTTTATACACCATCATCTCGCATCAGAAGGGCTGTGCAGCGGTGAGATTCTTCTTAGAGCAATCTCATCAATTTGAACCAGACCAAATTGATTTTATCATTGAAGGGATACAACTAATTTTAACCATCAATTACTTCTGGTATGACGAGACTTTTTATCTACAGGCATGTGGGACGGCGATGGGCACCAGGTTCGCACCCAGCTACGCCAATCTGTTCATGGCAGATTGGGAACGTCAGTATTTACAACTTAATGAGGGCTGGGTGGAGGGCTGGGTGGAGGGCCTGGTGACCTATCGCCGTTACATAGATGACCTGTTTTTTTATTTGGAAGGGCACAGAAGATACACTACAAACCTTTTTAAACCAATTAATCAACAACGAATGGGGTATTATTTTAACCACTAATTTTAGCAAACATACGGTTACATTTTTAGATTTGGATATTTTCATTGACAATGAAAAGGTTAAGACCAAAACTAATTTTAAAGATGTGGACGTTAACAGTTTTATCCATACCTCCAGCTGCCACTTTCCCCCCTGGTTAAATAGTGTACCCAAATCACAACTCATACGTATTTAAAGAAATTGTACGGATGAGGATCATTTTAAGGAACAAGCGGATAAATGAATTACCGACTTGTTGGATAAGGGTTATGAAAAGGAAAAACTAAATGATACTTATACACAAGTTTTAAAAATCCCACAGAGCACTTTATTACAAGAAAGAAATAAAACACAAAATTAAGGTAGAGTCAATTTACCCATTATTTTACATTATTTAATTACAGTCATAATAATAAGGCACTAAGGAAAATCCTAAATAAACACTGGCCCATTCTATTACAAGACCATGCCCTATCTCAGATTTTACCAGCAAAACCCAAGATAATATTTAGGGGTGCTGCCAACTTAAATAGACTTTTGGTAAAGAATCATATAAAAAAAAACGAAAATCACCACCTTTCTAGATAAAGGAAAGGGCTTCTATGGATGCGGCACTTGTCTAGCGTGCAGGAACACTAATAACAAAAAAAGACACATTAAGAAATTTAAGAATTTCAATAATAATGAGGAATTCCCCATTAAAGAACTCATAACCTGCCATTCAAACAATATAATATATTTATTGGAATGCCCTTGTGGCTTAAAATAAGTGGGACGCACCAAACGGAACTTACACACTAGGATTGAAGAACACACTAGAAATATTTAGAAAAAATTTGAGGGACATAGTGTATCACACCATTTCACTGTGGCCCATAACAGTGATCCCACTCAACTCCAGTTTATGGGTATACATAAGGTTAGGGGCAACTGGCGAGGAGGAGACCTCAACAAATTATTAGGACAGAGTGAGATGAGGTGGATATTCAACCTCGGGACTTTAAAACCCCGGGGTTTGAATATAGACTTCGAACTCTGCCATTTTATTTAAATAGGTATATTTTATTTATTTATTGGGTCTGATTGGGTTTATTCCCTTTCTTTCCTGTAATTTATTACACCTTTCTTTATATAATTTTTATATAAATATTTTTATATAATTTTTTATATAATATTTATACACCATTCTTCACATTTCAATAAAATGTATTGTATATCACTTCCCCATTCAGTGGCATATTACCCATGCTCTAATATAACATTTACTGTGAATACCACTTAAAGAATATAGATTTAATCTCCTATTGGATAAGTATCCAATAAGGACATCTATTCCAGCACATACTTATTTAATACTATCCCTTTAAAAATATATATCACTGAAGCACCTTATGCACTTTGAATATTGTATGAATCACTAATTATAACTTCACTATATTTATATTATGTAAACCATTTTTGATACTTTACAGCATTTAGTATTATCACCATATAATATTTTTTTTGTTATTATTATCTTTATGCCTTTTTGCTATTTCCAGCATTTGCTCACTGTTTTGGAGGGGGAGGAGCCAACGGACGTGCCGCTATGCCTTAGGGGCATGACGCACTGACACGCCTGCAGACCACTCCCTCCTACATCTCAATCCCCTCCCTCCGACCTGCACGCATGTGAGATGTGCGGCAGGGTCGGAGTGGCTGGGAGGTTCCGGGCGGCGGCTAAGGGGCGATCACGTGGTTACGTGACGTCACTTCCGCCAACCACCCAGATGAAGTGAAAGCACTTCTGCCAACCAAGACTGTCCACCAATGAAAAGAATAAGCAAATAAAGGCACCAATAGTTACTACCTATTAAAGGCACACACACATACCCCCCTGCACAAGCAAGATGTAAACTTGATTATGATTGGACAAAATGCATTTAGCTCATTAAAAGGGAAGACCCAAGAGACATTTAAAATGGAAGATTCAGAGGACCAACATTGCAGCTGACTGAAGAAGCTCTATTTGAGAGTGAAAAGCGTATTGGCCATTTTTAAAGGACTTTTATTGAGGACTTTTTATTATATTTGTTTTCATATTGATTTTATACCAATAAATTTGCCATTTTCACTTAAGACCCCATTCAAGTCCTTTTTTGGAGCCTCCAAGGAATCTTCATAGGGGTAGTGCCATCCTCATCCAAATTGGCACATAACCTATATACCTAGAACCGGGATCCATAGGCTCAGGACCAGGTGAGCACCACATTTATTAAACACATATTTGTGTTTTTATCGCTACAAATCCACACATTGGTCTGCTCTCTTTTTGTATTTCCGAGAATTTCTCCAAGTCGAAGTAGAAGGGTGGTGCTACCATAAAAGCACACAAGCCTTAATACGGAGCCAGTGTTTTCCATATACAGGCTCCCTGAAATGTGAGTGTATAATCCATCACGATACTACTATAATCATTGCAAAGCCACTTTAAGTACCATCTGCACTATATTGTATCTTTCTGTATTTTATTTTGACATGTACCCCATATTGTACCATTGAATGAGACAACGTTTGGTAAGTTATATATGTGTTTGAGCGCTCCACTTATAGGTGTAGGTCTTTGTCACTTACACCGCATTAATATTTACTAATCTGTTTAGTGGAATAGATGATATTTCCACACAAGTGTATAGAGCTGCCTGTAAATCACTTTTAGACTCTTTTGAGCACTTTTTGTTATACACATTCCTCCGTAAAAAGAGGTAACCTTTTATTGGTATACATACTGACAGATGCCCACATTCACTGACAGACACAAACACACACACACACACTGACAAACACACACACTTACTGACAGACACATACTCATTTACAGACACATACACTCACTGACAGACACGCACCATTACGCAGACATGCTCTGACAGACACACACTCACTGACAGAAACACACTCACTGACAGACACACACTCATTTGCAGACACATATACTCACTGACAGACACAGACTATTACGCAGACACACACTGACAGATGCACACACTTACGGACAGACACATACACTCACTGACAGACACACACTCATTTACATACACATACACTCACAGACATACACACAAATTAACTGACAGACACACACTGACAGTCACACACACTCACTGACAGGCACACAGACTCACTGACAGTCACTGACAGACACACACACTCACTGACAGACACACTCGCAGATACACACTCATCCACAGACACACACTGACAGATGCACACACTCACTCACAGACACACACTAACAGACACACATACTCACTCACAGACACACACTGACAGACATACACACACATTTACTGATAGACACACACACACACTCATACACATTTCCCCCAACACTCACAAATTATTATTATTTTTTTATTAGAAACCACCCAGCCTCCTTGAGAGAGACGAAGTGGATTCCTTATCTGGGGTCCAGTGGGGCTGAGGGGCTGCTTGTGCTGCTGGTTCAGGTGTGCGTACAGGCAGGAAGAGAACTGGATGAGTAGACGGAGAGGGAGCTCTGATCTTCCTGCTCAGCTCCCTCGCGCGCCGCTTAATGATGCAGGAAGCATCATATGACTGATGTCATATTCCGGCAAACGGCATCACTAAGTAGTGCATGAGGGAGCTGACCAGGCAGAGCTCAGACTACAGTACTCCCTCGCCGCCCAACCGAAAAACAAGCTGACACCCGCCTTGGGGGGGTGCCCAAAGGTAGCCAGACAGCTCTTGGGCCAACCAGCACACAAGTCTAACAAGGCATTCGCTGGGGAGTTTGGGGGCAGCTTTTTTGCCGCCCCCTGGAGAGTGCCGCCCAAGGCAAATGCCTTGTTAGCCTCGTGGTGAATACATCTCTAGTCACATTGCAAGTACAAGCATACAATAATATATTCAGATGGTACACTACCCCAATGAAGCTATTCCACATGAAAAAAAATACTCCTAGTGATGACTGGAGATGGTGGGGCCATATGGGAACTGATGGACACATGTGGTGGTTTTGTCCCAATATAGCTGCTTACTGGGAGGGGATACAAGATCTATTATCAAAGGTCTTTGGTAGGCAGGTAGGATAAGACTCTTTGTGATATCTGTTTTTTAACAAAATAAAATTGGTAGCTCAAAAAATGCTAGTGTAATCTTTGCTAAACAGCAAAACACCCACCCTAGAGAAAGTTGTTTTAAAGATTAAAGATAACTATTTGATGGATAAGCTCACAGCTCAGGTTAGGAATTCTCTCCCATTTTTCAGTAGACATGGCTTCCATGGGAGAATCTACAGGCAGTCTAGTGATACTGGCCGTGATCTCTCTAACTTCAGCTCCCAAATCTGCAGCTATTACTTTTTCCCTATCTTTTCAACTCTTTCCAGCCAAGGAGACATTTAGATACCTTTTTTTTATTTTATTTTTTATTAAAAAAAATGCTGGACTGTTGCGATATATGATTGTGGAAGGGCAATATCTAATTGTGTTTGAATTGAAAATCAAGTTATAACTACACAACATATACAGTTGCAAGAAAAAGTATGTGAACCCTTTGGAATGACATGGATTTCTGCACAAATTGGTCATAAAATGTGACCTCAACCCGATTGAGATGCTGTGGCATGACCTCAAGAAAGCGATTCACACCAGACATCCCAAGAATATTGCTGAACTGAAACAGTTCTGTAAAGAGGAATGGTCAAGAATTACTCCTGACCGTTGTGCACGTCTGATCTGCAACTACAGGAAACGTTTGGTTGAAGTTATTGCTGCCAAAGGAGATTCAACCAGTTATTAAATCCAAGGGTTCACATACTTTCCCCCCCTGCACTGTGAATGTTTACATGGTGTGTTCAATAAAAACATGGCAACATTTCATTATTTGTGTGTTATTAGTTTAAGCAGACTGTGATTGTCTATTGTTGCGACTTAGATGATGATCAGATCACATTTTATGGCCAATTTGTGCAGAAATCCATATCATTCCAAAGGTTTAACATACTTTTTCTTGGAACTGTATAAAGCATATAAATCTTAGCCTTTTTTGTCCTCCCTCCCTTTTTTTCTTTATAATTAATTTTTCTGTTTGTTGTTGTATATGTAGTTTTTTTGAAAACTAAGACATTGTATTGTTATATGCTTCTTTGGGTATATGTTGTTTGTTTTATATGTTTTGTCTCTTAAATAAAGATTTTTATTTTTTTTAAATGGTAATGTATTCATTGTATGTTCTGACAAAAAACAACATCTATATAAACCATCAAATGACATATGGTATTTTATAACTGCATACATTATTCATTAGCAATTACGAGAACATGTTTACGTATCGGATAAACCATGACTATGTCAAACTACTAAAGTCATTTGTTTACACTTACGTGCTCAAATGACATTTCTACATGGCATCTCCCACTGCTTAATGACAGATAGTGCTGCATTTCTGTGTGGGTTGAATTTGTAACATTTACTCCTCTACTAATATATAAAAAAATCACAGCAATCACAAAGAAATATACTGGTTAGTCTTGAAAACAATTTAAACTTTTGTTCCATGAATACTATATTTCTGTTATGTTTTAGTAATCAAACAATTGCACAAGTGTTCGGCTGTAGCAAAAAAGTGACCTTTGGTATTTTATTATATAGTTTTTTTTAATGAGAGTTTCTACAGTTATATCTAGGTTTGGTACAAAACCCATTTTTACAAATGTTGTGCATTTTTGCATCAATAAACAAAATGTGTATTTTTAATCTCTGGTGGGTAAATGGGCTCTTGTTGGACTGTTATAGATGCAGAAAATAAACATTTCACTTTGTTGGAAACCATTGAGGAAAAAGGTGATCATTTCATATTTGCGATTAAAATATTAAACATGTTAAAATAATAAATTTTTTTTTTTTTTTTTTTTTTAATAGTTTTGTGATTTTGAAGACTAAGAAATGTTGATTGTTTTGTGGGAATTTATAATGGAGAGATGGGTCACAATTTGAATAAGTTATTTTTTGAGGGGGATACGTTTCTCCTATTACTTCTCTTTAGAGATTGGTAAAGTTGTCCTCCTAAAATGAAAAAGGTCAAACATTAATTCAAACATTAATTCAAATATAGGTGCGCTGTGTATTGAAGACTAACATGAACTTAAAAATAGTTTTAAAACCATCAAGGTGCATATAAATCGCTAAAGTGATCATGTGCAAAACCTATTATGGTCCCAATATTGTGCCAAAGTCCTTATGGTAGAAAATTAAACACTTACAATCAATAGGGAGTTTAGAACTGTGGACACATATGTTTCCTCCACTTCAGCTCAAAGAAAAAAAAAAAAAACAGAGAGAGATACATAGTGTAAATCAGAATATTAAAACAGTGAATTTTGAAATACTATGATGGAACACTCACAAACACAGAGCAGCGCACCTATATTTGTTTTCTATTGTATTGGAATGCATATTTCGGGGCTATTTGCACTTTAGGTGCTGCTTATTTGCACAATTTGCACATTGTATAAGTCATTTGTATGGACATTTTTTTTTTTTTTTTGGATAATCAAGTTTATTTTCAGGTAAGTAAATCGCATTTCGGGCACGCAGGCCCCAATCAGCATAAAAACGTGAAATTACAATGACTGAACAGTGGACATCTGCATTGACGATACAGTCAGAGAGAAGAACAGTTACAGTTCTGATGTCCGCTCATGTCCGGCAGTAGTGTATAGGTACGTTATTGTTTCAATTAAATAGTTGTAGTGTGTGAATGTAGAGGACCTGTGTAGTCAGGCTGGACTCGTGAGAGTCGGGACAACGCGAGTATAACGAAGTCTGTAGAGTTCCTGAAGTTGTAGGTGTACATGCGGTACTTTTATACGAGTTGCATCGGCAGAAGTGGGGATGTGGGGTAGCGTGTATAGATGTGTGGCAACCCTACAGAGTTGTATCTTCGGACCAGGCTACGGTGTCAGGATGGTACGAAACTACGGGGGAGGTAGGAGAGCACAGGTTCGTGCATCCTGCTATAGCTTAAGTTATGGTGCAGACAATACCCTTATCTAATACTAGCCCCTTGTTAATAGTACCCCTATTGACTTAATGAGTGGGTTAATGTAGTGCAACACCCCAACCGAAGGTCGTTGGTTTAAGGGAATAAATCGTGGCAGTATCACGCTCAGGTGCGTGGATCCCGCTTAAGTCGGGTATTCCGATCGATATCCAAACTAGTAACCCAACTAAGTGTAGTGTTAGTAGGGACCAGTGTTTCAGAAATGGTGTATATTAGGAATGCACATAGGTGTGCGATATGGGTCTGTTGGGGTGAGGATTGTGTGGGTTGCGATGCGCTTCGGGAGGTGTGTAACGATGAACGGTGCGGTGTGTGTGTGAGGGGGGGGGAGAGTGTGAGTCCAAATCTGCCGTACACGTTCACCGCCTGCGCTAGGGGTTACCTTGCTTACCCTCGTCATGTGGGTCTGTCAGGGTCATATTTAACCACCGTTGTCATATTATGTTGTAATCGGAGTAGGTCCAAGGGAGGGTCGTGTGAGCGTGTACTGAGCCCCCCCCTGCTACCGGCATCTGATGAAATGTAGTTATTGTCTGTCTTGTGACTCCATGAACGTGGAGATATTGATGTCCATGTCCTAGTTTCGTATTGCGTGAATGTTTCATGCCCATCTCCCCATTCGTATCTATGCAGTGGGGTCTTGCTCGGTCTTGTCAGTCAGTCCCTTGCGTGTATGTCCCTCATGTGTGTCCAAATGGTCGCCCGTTCGTCTCAGTTGACAATGTCCCCATAGCCTCCCACACGTCTTGGGGAAATGCGTGGTGCACAGCTCGCATCCGCCACCTCCAGTGGGTCACCCTGGGGCGCAACACAGGCCATAGGCACGTCACAGGGCTCGCACCCTCGCCCGACCCCCCCCCCTACCGCTGCGCGCAGAAGGCAAACCATGGAGCCCAAAGTTCCGCACATTTTGGTCCCATGCCCGCCAGTTCAGTATGCATAGCTTCAGCCGCTCTAATATCCTCGACTTGGTGGATCCATTCTTCCCGCGTGGGGATGTCTATTTTTTTTCCAGTATACCGGCACGAGCGATTTTGGAGCGTTTAGCAAGTGACGCATGATGGATTTTTTTGTATGTGGATAACGGTTGTGTTGAGACGTGTAGTAAGATTAGCTCTTCCGACCAGGTGATATCATCTCCCAAAATCAGTTGGATGTCGAATTTAACCTGATCCCAATATGGGACAATATGCTTACATTCCCACCAAATGTGCACAAGCGTCCAAATGTGCTCTTTCTTCCTGGCACCTCCAGCACGTTGGTGATGTATTGTGGAAAATTTTGTGGAGCAGTACTGGTGTTCTCTACCACATGGAGAGCAACTTGTAATTAACCTCTTGATAGTGGGAACTAGAGGAGCTTTTGTGTTGCCATATCAATGCTTTGTCCCGCTGTGCAGGGGTGAATGTTGTATCCAAGGCCCGTTCCCAGTGACGTTGGAAGGTGTTGTTCTCTGAGGTAGGGCTGGTCAGCAGGTATTAGTAGAGGTGTGAAATGGTTTTCCCAAGGGAGGCGCCGTGAGAGCAGAGGTCCTCAAACCACGTCAGGTCTCTGTGCAATTTTTCCCGGTGTGGGAGAGAATTGTAATAGAGTCGCAATTGCATGTATCGAAAGGTCGCCATGGGGAACCGTGGTCGCGACTCCAGTAGCGCGTCCAGGGACTTCCGATTGCCATCCTGGGTAACTTTGTAGATTGGTATATAGTCCGCCTCACCTAGGAATGCCCATGCTTCGGTCGGTTGGCCGCCCCCAATATTGGGGTTGTGCAGAATCGGAAGTAGGGGACAGGGGGTCGGGGAGACCTGCGGCATTTCCCTGAGGTTTTCCCAAGCGAGTAGTGTTTCAGCCACAGGTCCTTCCTCTCCTCTCCTGCTGCCCCTGGTTGTTCTCCTCAGCCAGACCGCCGCCTTTAACTTTGTAGCGTCTCCCATCTGATCCAGTATCACCCATTGTTTGGTTGTTTCCACTTCGTGCCACTCTCGGCAGGCACAGTGTGTCATGGCGCAGTCTGGATCGTTCCCCCCTCCAGACGTATTTTATGACAAACGATTTCAGGGTCGAGAAAAATAATGCCGGCAGGGCTGTTGGTATAGTCTGAAATAAGTAAAGAACCCTAGGAAGTATATTCATTTTAAGGACCGCTATACGGCCATGCCAGGTAATGTGAGGGTAGGACCACCTCGTCAGGTCCACTTCGATGTTTCTCAGTAGCGTCTCGAAATTACGCTGGTATACTTCCTGGGGGTCCGTGGTGATCCAGATGCCGAGGTATTTCATTGCCCTTGTACACCAGCGAAACGGAAAGAGCAGGCCGAGGGCTTCATACTCCACCGCGGGTAAGGTAATGTGCAGGGCCTCACATTTCGCTAAGTTGAGCCGGAACCCCGATAGGCGGCCAAACCTTTCTATCTCTGATAGTATACAAGGTAAAGTGATCCGAGGCTGGGAGACAAAGAACAGGAGGTCATCCGCGTACGTGGCCACCTTATGTTCAGGTCCCTGCCATGTGTATCCACGGACATTCCGACTGTCCCGTATTGCCTGTAAAAGTGGTTCCAGTGATAGTGCAAACAGGAGCGGCGATAGGGGACATCCCTGTCTGGTCCCATTCACAATCCCAAAGCTAGTGGTAAGTGCTCTGTTAACTCGCACCGCCGCTCTCGGTGTGCTGTACAGGGCGGTGATCCATGCCATGATTCTTTGCCCAAAGCCCATATACTGGAGCGTTTGAAACATGAACGACCAGTTGACCCGGTCAAAGGCTTTCTCTGCATCTGTGGATAACAGCAGTAGGTGTCTCTGGTGTTTCCGCGCGTGGTGTTATATTGAAAATAGGCGTAGGGTGCTATCCCGAGCTTCCCGGCCTGGGATAAACCCCGTCTGGTCCACATGGACAAGGCTCGGTAGGATCCGTTGGAGTCTAGTCGCCAACACCTTTGTAAGCAGCTTAGTGTCCACATTTAGCAGAGAGATCGAGCTACAGCAGTGTTCCGGATCTTTCCCCGGCTTGAGCAAGACAGTTATAGTCACCGTCAGGGACTCCACACCGAAGTGACCTCCTTCCGAAACTTTGTTAACCGCCCTTGTCAGCCATGGTAACAGCGTCGTGGCGAACTGTTTGTAGTATCCCGTGGGGAATCCATCAGGGGCGCACCCATTTTTAGTGTTTTTTAAGGCCGCGGCGAGATCTTCCGCGGTAAGTGGTTCGTCGAGCAAGGATGCGGCGTTCGGATCCACCTGTGCCCGTATATTATCCTGGAGGTACGTTTGTACGTGAGGTAACAAATCCCCGCCTGGCGCCGGATTGCCTGGTCGATGAAGGTTATAGAGGGAGTCATAGTACGCCCGGAATTCGTCCGCTATGTCTTCTGGATATGGAGACACTCTGCCCGAAGTTAAGCGCAGTTTTTGTACTTGTGTGCGTGGTGTGTCACCTCTCTGTCTGGACATTTTTTAAGCGACCATTTGTTACTTGTCACTTTATTTGTTTTTACATATATATATATATATATAAAATAATCTCAAAAAATAAAGGCTTGCACTCACGGTCTGTTGTTAGGATTAAAATATTTCTTCTTTATTCCATATTGTTAAAATATAGTTGCTGTCATCTCTGTCAACGTTTCAGCCACATCAGTGGCTTTCATCAGGACCAACTCAGCTCACAAAACTATTACATATACAAAAAACCGCTTATATATAGCTAAACAGACTTGTGAAACAAATTAAAACAAATTAAAAACACTTACCACCTGTGTATTCAGGCGCCCGGCGTCTCCCGCTTCCGTGTGCGCATGTGCGAACATGCCGAAACCGGAAGTAGTGTGTCCGCGTCATTGTGCCGTTGCCAGGGTAACCCGATATGTAAACAAGGCACCCGGCAATGAAACACTCCTACACACTGCCCGGGCGCCTGTTGGGTGGATTGAACAGATACAACATCATGTGTATACATCTTATTGGCCCCCCTGCAGCACAGATCTTATGTGGCTAGCTGTTGCTATGTCATCTCTGACACCTTTTAAAATATATCAGCCGCTCACTTTCATTTTCTAATTTCAAATGTTTTATAATTGTAATTATAGTGTATTATAATGATATTCTAATAGAGAGATTCTAATATATTTTTATATATATCGGGTAGGACCGTCTTCAAAGCCATTTTTAAAGGTATACCACCCCTCTCGGCTATATTGGTCATTTCTCTCTAATTTAAACGGGGGGGCTGCCTTTTCTATTAACTATTAAAATGTGAAAGTATTTGTTCACACTTTTACAACTATACCCTTGCAAAGTGTTAACCATTATATTTAAAGTGATACTAAGTGCTTACTTATATAAATGTTTGCTTTAAATAGTGTCATTATACGTGTCACTAATATCTAAATATCTAAATAATTAAAGTGATGCTCTGTTGCTTTTATATACAATAAAGTGCTATCATTTAATGTTAAAGTGATACTCTGTGCTATTTATGTACATTATAAAGTGATACTACTTGCGTTTATGTACAATAAAGTGCTCTCCATTATTTATTACAATGAGGCCTTGTGTTAACTTTGTGAGTCATTAAAGTGATACTGATTGCATTTTATGTACAATAAAGTGCTCACCTGGTTGATTAAAGTGAAACTTTGTGCCACTTACGTATATTATTAAAGTGATACCTCTTGCAATTATATACATTAAAGTGCTTGTATTAGACATTAAAGTGATACAATGTGCTATATATTAACAGATACTAAGGTGATATGAATATCCCTCCTTCTCAAATATGATTAGATCAGACCTCCTTTCTCTCTCATCTAATATCTACTAGGTCCTACATGTAAAGACTTATGTTGTGCTGCAATGGGGGGTAATTCTATTTTTAAAAAAAAAAAAAAAAAACAAAGCTTTACTCAAGAGGATTGACATATAGTTTAAATCAAATGAAAGGGGCATATGATAACTGCTCATTTAAACCCCTGGGTGCAACTGTGTCCAGTTCAAAAATCCAGAACGCCTCCCTGCGTAGTAATATGTTGCCTCTATTCCCACCTCTTCTTGGGAGTGGAACATGATCGATTGCCACAAATTTTAGGGTGGCCAGAGAATGTTTGTATTCCAAGAAATGCTTCGCAACCGGTTTGTCCGTGACTCCATCCCTTAATGCCATTCTGATATTGGACCTGTGTCCCCTGATCCGTTCACATATTTGTGTTTCCGTCTTACCGACGTAACACAAACCACACGGACATGATAATTTGTATATGATATACGTAGATTTACATGTAATTGTATATCTGATCCTGTAGATCTTGTTTCTATGTGGATGAGAGAATGTGCGTGCTGGCACCATATGGCCGCACGTCACACATCCTAAGCATCGTACACATCCTCGTATCTGTGACGGCTGGGATTTGATGTAACTTTCAACTGGATCCGTTTTTATTAACATGTCCCTTAGATTTCTGTTCCGGCGATAACAGATTCTTGGGGGTTCTCTAAATTCTTTAGGTAATGAGACTTCATGTGACAACATGTTCCAGTTTTTCTTAATAACCTTAGATACTTTATGGGCTTGGTTATGGAACGTGATGGGAAAAACCAATGCTGGTTTCCTTGAGGTGTCCTGTGGCTTGGTTGCTTTCTCTTGTGCTTTTTCCAATGCTGCTTCTAGGACTGTACTCCCATATCCACGTTCCATGAATTTACCTCTCATCTGGTCCAATTGTTGTCGTCTGACATCATCCTTCGAATTGTTCCTCATTACTCTGAGAAATTGGGCTTGAGGGATCGAGTTCTTTAAGTTTTTCGGATGGGCACTCGTATAATGTAAGATCGTGTTCCGATCCGTGGGTTTCGTATAAAGAGAAAACTCAACCTTCTTATTTGTTATAGACAGTTCGACATCCAAGAAGTGGACTTTCTCTGTGCTTATCTCTGCTGTCATCCTTACTGGTGTGGGTAATTCATTAATGGATTCAACCATCTGTTTGGCTTGTTCCATTGTACCACTCCATAGAATCAGTACATCGTCGATAAAGCGAAAGTATCTTATAATATTATGGCCATAGGGTTTCAATATGTGCTCTTCCTCAAAGACATACATGTATGTATTAGCATACATGGGCGCCATCGGGGCCCCCATCGATGTGCCCGAGATCTGCATGTACCATTTTTGTTCGAACCTGAAATAATTATTTTTCAGTACTGTTTCCAGGATCTCCAAGGTGAACTCGATCGGCGGGCCATTGTATATAGTTGAGGCGCACAGGACCTTTCTCATAGCCTCTATACCATCATCATGGGGGATGATGGTATAGAGGCTACTCACATCCATGGTTATCAGAATTGGGTTTTGTATCTCGATATGAAGGAGACGTAACTCTTGTAATAATGAAGGGGTGTCCTTTATACATGTATGAAGATTGAGTACTGTTTCCTTGAATTGGGCATCCAACCACTTCCCCAGTGGTTCAAGGACTCCGCCAACCGCCGAAACTATGGGTCTTCCTGGTGGTGCGGTTTGGTCCTTATGTATTTTTGGTATCGTGTACAACACTGGTGTTCTGGGGAATTTTTGAATTAGGTATGTATACAATCGGAACACGATCTTACATTATACGAGTGCCCATCCGAAAAACTTAAAGAACTCGATCCCTCAAGCCCAATTTCTCAGAGTAATGAGGAACAATTCGAAGGATGATGTCAGACGACAACAATTGGACCAGATGAGAGGTAAATTCATGGAACGTGGATATGGGAGTACAGTCCTAGAAGCAGCATTGGAAAAAGCACAAGAGAAAGCAACCAAGCCACAGGACACCTCAAGGAAACCAGCATTGGTTTTTCCCATCACGTTCCATAACCAAGCCCATAAAGTATCTAAGGTTATTAAGAAAAACTGGAACATGTTGTCACATGAAGTCTCATTACCTAAAGAATTTAGAGAACCCCCAAGAATCTGTTATCGCCGGAACAGAAATCTAAGGGACATGTTAATAAAAACGGATCCAGTTGAAAGTTACATCAAATCCCAGCCGTCACAGATACGAGGATGTGTACGATGCTTAGGATGTGTGACGTGCGGCCATATGGTGCCAGCACGCACATTCTCTCATCCACATAGAAACAAGATCTACAGGATCAGATATACAATTACATGTAAATCTACGTATATCATATACAAATTATCATGTCCGTGTGGTTTGTGTTACGTCGGTAAGACGGAAACACAAATATGTGAACGGATCAGGGGACACAGGTCCAATATCAGAATGGCATTAAGGGATGGAGTCACGGACAAACCGGTTGCGAAGCATTTCTTGGAATACAAACATTCTCTGGCCACCCTAAAATTTGTGGCAATCGATCATGTTCCACTCCCAAGAAGAGGTGGGAATAGAGGCAACATATTACTACGCAGGGAGGCGTTCTGGATTTTTGAACTGGACACAGTTGCACCCAGGGGTTTAAATGAGCAGTTATCATATGCCCCTTTCATTTGATTTAAACTATATGTCAATCCTCTTGAGTAAAGCTTTGTTTTTTTTTTTTTTAAAATATAGAATTACCCCCCATTGCAGCACAACATAAGTCTTTACATGTAGGACCTAGTAGATATTAGATGAGAGAGAAAGGAGGTCTGATCTAATCATATTTGAGAAGGAGGGATATTCATATCACCTTAGTATCTGTTAATATATAGCACATTGTATCACTTTAATGTCTAATACAAGCACTTTAATGTATATAATTGCAAGAGGTATCACTTTAATAATATACGTAAGTGGCACAAAGTTTCACTTTAATCAACCAGGTGAGCACTTTATTGTACATAAAATGCAATCAGTATCACTTTAATGACTCACAAAGTTAACACAAGGCCTCATTGTAATAAATAATGGAGAGCACTTTATTGTACATAAACGCAAGTAGTATCACTTTATAATGTACATAAATAGCACAGAGTATCACTTTAACATTAAATGATAGCACTTTATTGTATATAAAAGCAACAGAGCATCACTTTAATTATTTAGATATTTAGATATTAGTGACACGTATAATGACACTATTTAAAGCAAACATTTATATAAGTAAGCACTTAGTATCACTTTAAATATAATGGTTAACACTTTGCAAGGGTATAGTTGTAAAAGTGTGAACAAATACTTTCACATTTTAATAGTTAATAGAAAAGGCAGCCCCCCCGTTTAAATTAGAGAGAAATGACCAATATAGCCGAGAGGGGTGGTATACCTTTAAAAATGGCTTTGAAGACGGTCCTACCCGATATATATAAAAATATATTAGAATCTCTCTATTAGAATATCATTATAATACACTATAATTACAATTATAAAACATTTGAAATTAGAAAATGAAAGTGAGCGGCTGATATATTTTAAAAGGTGTCAGAGATGACATAGCAACAGCTAGCCACATAAGATCTGTGCTGCAGGGGGGCCAATAAGATGTATACACATGATGTTGTATCTGTTCAATCCACCCAACAGGCGCCCGGGCAGTGTGTAGGAGTGTTTCATTGCCGGGTGCCTTGTTTACATATCGGGTTACCCTGGCAACGGCACAATGACGCGGACACACTACTTCCGGTTTCGGCATGTTCGCACATGCGCACACGGAAGCGGGAGACGCCGGGCGCCTGAATACACAGGTGGTAAGTGTTTTTAATTTGTTTTAATTTGTTTCACAAGTCTGTTTAGCTATATATAAGCGGTTTTTTGTATATGTAATAGTTTTGTGAGCTGAGTTGGTCCTGATGAAAGCCACTGATGTGGCTGAAACGTTGACAGAGATGACAGCAACTATATTTTAACAATATGGAATAAAGAAGAAATATTTTAATCCTAACAACAGACCGTGAGTGCAAGCCTTTATTTTTTGAGATTATTTTATATGTTTTTGGCTATGGCTTAAATGCACCCGGCATTTTTTGACAACCTTTGAGTGAGTGTGCTGGGTACAATTGGACACTATATATATATATATATATATATATTTGTAAAATAAAAATATGCTATTTCAGGCTAGTTTACAATGTGAATAAGAAATGTGTTGCACCATCTGCAATGTTATGGTTAATCGCCATTACTGATAACTACATTTCCCTAGATTTTTTAGGACTATATTTCCTGTGATGCCCTGTATTGTGAAAGAGCTGGGGCAAATAAAAGTAGCAGACATATAAAGGGAGAGGAACGAGATATGAAATGCGATGAGCAATCTATCTACTTCTTCATCAACCAGGGGTTGTTGATCTTTAGCCCATCGTTGGCCAAAAGAATACATGGCATAAATATTTTATACACTTAACAGTTAAGTATGGAACTTTCATTAGATCCTTTTCCTAATTACTTCTCAAGATACTAATTTAATCTTTTGTAAACTATGCCAAATGAAAAAGTAACCTTATACGAGCAGCAGATGTGTTGGGTAAGTTATTGAACGGCATTTTGTTTATTCCATCAAATCAGACTGTTAATCGGACGTCAAACAGACTATACAAACACTATGTGTGGTACATGAGTAAATTTGTGAATTATATTTAAAGATATTCATGAGATGAAAGACTCACTGTCTCCTACATTAATAATTTTAATTTATTTTTTTTGCTTCAGCTAATGAAAGTCTTGCTGCCAAATTTTTGAAAACACATCTAATCATTTTAACAATTGCTTAACCTTGAAGAATATAATTAAGGTCTGTGGTGGCGTTAATGTACACAAGAGTGACTCATAAATATATAATCTTTGGGGTTTTTTTTGTAGTTATTCTGCTTATAAATGGGTGATACCATCTGTTACTCCATAAAAGTTGAAAAACAGAAAAACATGGAAATTTTATTGGTCAGGGAATTTAAAGTGAATTTGATATTACGGATTAAATAGTCTAACTGAAAACATGGCTGGATTTTTCCACTTTGATTATCTGGGCCTACAATTTGAAATTTACTAATGTAAATTAAATTTAATTTACGATCACAGCTTGCATTCTAGGGACAGATTTTGTCTGACAATTCTATGACAGAAACCCACATTCCAGTAAAACACAACATTCATAACACAGGCATCAAAGCCATTTCTCGCTGTCTGATTCCAGATGCAGCTATTCCTAACATAAATTGAAAAGACACATCTAGACAGCAAACAATATTACTAAGTGCTGTAAGCCTAAATTGCCAGCCTAAGCCTTCCTCCTTCTGCATCTAGAAATAGTTATTAAAGGAACACTGATGGGATTTTTAATTTTTCAATTTTTTTTTAAAGAAAACAAAAAATGGCATGACAAAATGGAAGACGTGTAAGGAACAATGTAAAAAAATGGCAGCTATTTTACTTTTGTAGCGGAGAGCCGATCTTGCACAGCTATTCTCCACTAGAGATCCCAGTGAGGCTCAGGAACAAGGTGATGTTAAGTCCACAGGCAAGGTTTCCAGCAGGTAGAGTAATACAGCAATATCCCCATCGCAATCCCAATAACTGGACGACACACAGTTTCAGGAGTAGAACTAACTAGCTTTATTTCACAGTTCCTTATAAAGCCCTCTCCCATGCAAGGGAGGAGGTTCTATCACTTAAGACATTATCCAATCTACAAGCAGTAACCTCCCACAGATCTCCCCTCCTCTAGCATCATAATCCCCTTATCGTGTACACAGTTTTCCCTGAGTTTTGGATGTACCCTAAATACTTGGGGTACATCCACAAATCCAACATCCCCAGATAGCTCTATTCTGGGGGACCAACATACTTTAAAATGAGCCCATTCGGATAAAGCGTTCGGGAGTTATGGGACTTTGAAGTTTGGACCGACCGCAGAGGTAAAGTATCCGAAAACAGTTCCATGTATTCTGGCCCTGCGGTCGGTCACAAACAGGCGAATGCAAAGGGGTGAAATATTACTGTTAAGTGGCCTGACGGGGATTCGGATGAATCCCTAGTTTGTGGGGTTCTTTCTACCGAACGGCGGGCCGTTCGGTAGTTTCCCCACGAAGTATTAGGAGTCTGGAGGTCTCAGCGGTGTTTGCCTAGTCAAGTGTCCGATTTTGGTTCCAGACACTCGACGGCAAAACACCGCTGTTCGGCAGTCCAAGATGGCCGCCGCCACGTGTTCGCATCCCGAATGGCGGCCACCCAGAGAACAAAGACCACACTGCATGAATAGGTAATTACCCGTTTGCAACATTGTTGCAAACGGTAATTGAAGGCATACTTTACACAGGGTGGTCTGGTTGTTCGGTAGTTTCATTCCCTTGTTTTATTTGAATGATTCTACCGAACAACTAGAGGAATACAGTTCTTTACATACATTCAACTGTCAATATAACCGGATACCATGATTTCTATACATGTTCACACACATTAAACCAGCAATATGACTAAATACACTTATTCTCATACATGTGGTGGGACAGCCCGGTACCAATCCGCTACACTGCTCCCCCTTGCCCACAAGCCGGCATACACAGTCTGATCCAACACGGATCGGCTTGGGGATGTCCGGGGGCTCACGGATCATTTCTCTAAGTCAGTTTGTCTTGACAACCCGTCAGCATTTCCATTCTGCTTACCCGGCCGGTACTGGATATTAAAGTCAAAAGGCTGTAGCGCCAAACTCCAGCGCAGCAGCCTGGCGTTGTCCCCAGCCACCCGGTTCAGCCAGACTAACGGGTTGTGATCCGTGAGCAAGGAAAAGGGCTGTCCATATAAATAGGGTTGCAGTTTCTTTAGGGCCCACACCACAGCCAGGCATTCCTTTTCGATGGCGGCGTAGCTTACTTCTTGAGGTAACAGTTTGCGACTGATGTAAGCCACTGGATGTTCTCCGCCATCGGCCCCGACTTGACTCAGTACTGCCCCCAATCCAAACATAGAAGCGTCTGTGTGAACAAGAAAACGTTTAGTTGGATTGGGAGCTGCCAAGACAGGGGCATTTATCAGTGCATTTTTCAATTGTTGGAATGCCTGCTCACACTCCGGGGTCCAGTTTACTTGGCGGGGAAGGTTCTTACGGGTCAGGTCAGTGAGGGGTTTGGCCAGGGCGCTATAATTGGGAACAAACTTCCTGTAATACCCTGCTGTCCCTAGAAACGCTAAAACCTGGGTCTTAGTCCTAGGGGTGGGCCACTGGGCTACAGCCTCTACTTTGGCGGGTTCGGGTTTCTGTTTACCGCACCCTACTCTATGTCCCAGGTATTGTACCTCAGCCATTCCGATACTACACTTGGCCGGCTTCAAGGTCAAACCTGCTTCCCTTATCCTATCTAGCACAGCTCCTATGTGAGCTAAATGTTCCTGCCACGTATTGCTAAAAATGGCAATATCGTCCAGGTAGGCACAGGTATAGTCCTGAAATCCATCCAGGAGTCGATCCACCATCCTTTGGAAGGTGGCTGGGGCGTTTTTCATCCCAAATGGCATGACCTTAAACTGGTACAAGCCAAATGGGGTGACAAAGGCCGACTTCGGGATGGCGTCTGGGGCCAGGGGGATTTGCCAATACCCTTTACACAAGTCAATAGTGGTGAGGTATTGGCCCCTGGCCATTCTGTCCAGTAACTCGTCTATCCGGGGCATCGGATAGGCGTCGGATACAGTCTTCTCGTTCAATCTCCTATAGTCCACGCAGAAGCGGGTCGTACCGTCTCGCTTTGGTACGAGGACTACAGGAGATGCCCAAGGACTGTCTGAGGGTTCAATCACCCCCAGTTGGAGCATTTCGTCGATCTCCTTACGCATGTTTGCCCGTACCGCTTCTGGAATGCGGTATGGCGTCTGGCGCATGGGTAGTTGCCCTGGGGTCTCGACCCGGTGAGTTGCCAGAGGCGTGTATCCAGGTACATTAGAGAACGTGTCGCGTTTCTCTTCTAATAGTTGCTGTACCTCGATCCGCTCCTGTGGGCTCAGCCGATCTCCCAGCGCAACCTCCCCTAAATCCCCGGACAACTGCCCATCCCCCAGCAAATCGGGGAGGGGTAAGCTGTCAAACTCTTCCGTGTTAGGGGCACAGATGGCGGTTACCTCCTCAGTACGCTCGTGGTAGGGCTTCAGCATGTTCACATGTAGCATGCGTCGCCCCCCAGTCCCTGTGCAGGGGCCGATAATATAGGTGGTATCACATCTTTGCTCCACCACCTTATATGGGCCCTGCCAGGCGGCCTGTAACTTATCATGTCGGACAGGTTTTAAAATTAGTACTTTCTGCCCGACCTGAAAGCTACGGTCCCTGGCTCCCCGATCATACCATGTACGCTGGCGGGTCTGGGCCTCCTGAAGGTTTTCCCTTACCGTCTTGGTCAACGCTTCTAGGCGGTCCCGAAAGGCCAACACATATGGTATGATGGGAGTGCCATCTGTGCTCCGGTCTCCCTCCCAATGCTCTCTAATAAGATCTAATGGGCCTCGGACCCTCCTTCCAAACAATAATTCAAACGGGGAGAACCCTGTGGATTCCTGCGGCACCTCCCGGTATGCGAATAGGAGGTGCGGCAGGAATCGTTCCCAGTCCTTGTGGGTCTCTGCGAAGGTTCGGAGCATCTGCTTCAAGGTACCATTGAATCGTTCGCAGAGCCCGTTCGTCTGGGGGTGGTAAGGGGCACTGATAATAGGCTTAATGCCACAGATCCTCCAGAGGTGTTGGGTGAATTCTGCGGTAAACTGGGTACCCTGATCCGAGATAATCTCCCTGGGTAATCCCATCCGGGAGAATATCCGCATGAGGGCATCCGCGACCGTCTCAGCGTGGATGTTGGTCAGAGCCACTGCCTCTGGATACCTGGTGGCATAATCTACTACCGTTAAAATATACCATTTTCCTGACGGGCTAGCTTTATTGAGGGGGCCTATCAGATCCACCGCTATTCGGCTAAAAGGTTCCTCTATTATGGGTAAGGGGTGAAGTTTAGCCTTCCTGCGATCCCCCCTTTTTCCCACTCTCTGGCAGGTATCGCAAGTCGTGCAATATCTGCGTACTTCCTGGCTAATCCCTGGCCAGAAGAAACTCTGGGTTAGTCTGTACCTGGTGCGACTAACCCCTAGATGTCCGGATAGCGGAATATCATGCGCTATCCGGAGTAATTCAGCCCGGTACCGCTGTGGTACCACTAATTGTCTCCTCGCTATCGGGTCTAACCCCGTAATCTGTTTGCTTGTTTCCCTGTACAAAAGTTGTTTATCCCAGATAAACCTCTCTCCCTCCGCCCCGGGGGAACCCGTGCCAACCTTGTCCCTATACACCTGAAGCGTGGGGTCTGTTGCGACTTCAGCTGCAAATTCATTAGGTGGAGCCCAGGGGACACATTCTAGAGGGGGGGTAGGGTTGCTTACCTGGACCTCCGGCAGTGTGTTGTGGTCCTGGGTGCGGGCCTGTTGTCGGGTGACTACAGGGTTGACCTCCCCTGTGGTGGGCGACTGGGGCTCAAAAGCAGAAGTGAGCCTCCCCAGATCGTTCCCCAATAAAACCTCCGCCGGTAAATGCGGCATCAATCCCACCTCCACTTCCCCTGCCCCCGCTCCCCAATGTAAATGTACCCTTGCTGTAGGTAGCCGGTACACTGCTCCCCCAGCTACCCGGACGGCAACAGTTTTGTTCAGTTTTGCCTGATCTGAAATCAGGTGGCTCTGTACCAAAGTGATGGTGGCTCCCGAATCTCGTAATCCCCGGACTGCTGTACCATTCAGATATACCGTCTGTCGATGGTGCCGTAGATTATCCACATTGGCCTGGACAGGATCTGCCTCGTGCAGTACCTCCCATTGTTCCACAGTAGTAATGGGGACTGCGGAACCATACGGGGTGGTAACTAGGTCCTGGTAGTGGTGGGCTGCGGCCGCCCTGGGTGGAGGTGGGCCTGGACGAATCCAGGTGGAACGGTCCCGTAGCTGTGGGCATTCCCTTTTATAATGTCCCCACTTCTGGCAGTGATGACAGGGGCCAGCGGTGGGTTGTCGGAACCGGGGCTGTGCAGCGGGTGGTGGTGGTGGTGGTAGTGGTCTCGGTGGAGCTGGGGTGTAGGTGGTTCCCCCGAATGTTTTAAAGGTTGCTTTTGGAGCTGCAGGTTTTTGTGACCTGCGTGCATCCAGGTAGTCATCCGCTTTCCTAGCAGCCTCGGTGAGGGAAGTAGGGTTTCTGTCCCTTACCCATTCCTGGACCTCACTGGTTACTCCCTCATAGAACTGCTCCATCAGCAACATCTGTATTACATCCTCCATAGAACGTGCCTTGCTAGCTTGCACCCACCCGAGTGCTGCCCCCTGTAATCGGCATGCCCACTCTGCGTGCGAGTCCTTCTCTGCTTTCTTTAGATCCCGGAACCTCCGCCGGTATGCCTCGGGTGTTATAGCATACCTGGCGAGTATAATTTCTTTCACTTTACTGTAATTCCTTATTTCGTCATTAGGTACAGTCCGATATGCCTCTGCTGCCCTCCCGGTTAACCTTCCGGCCAAAATAGGTACCCAGTCCTCTGCGTTAATTTTATGCAGTGCACACAGTCTCTCAAAGTCTTGCAGGAAAGCGTCTATATCTTCCTCTGCCTCCACATATGTTTTAAAAGCCTGGTACGGTATTTTAGGCTTACCTTCCTGTGGCACATTAATTGCAGAGCTTTGTTCTGGTGCCTGTGTCCTTAGGATGAATTCTTGTACCTCGGCCATTGTCCTGGTAACAATTTCTGCTGGGGGGTTTTCCCCATAAAGGGATAGCCTGAACTGAACCTGCCTCTGGAATTCCGATCCTTGTGGTGTTCCTCCCGGCTCCCTCTGTGCCGGAACTGAATCGCCCTCCATTCTGTACTCTGCCATGAGTTCTGTAACAAGTACTGCTTTCTTCTTATTGCTGGCTTGTATACCCCTTGCCTCTAGGAGGTCCTTTAGCGTGGAGCGTTTTAGCGCAGAAAAATAAATCTCCATCCGTACTCCATTTACGCTTGTTCCTCTGTGAGTTTGGATCCCAGCGCTGCCAACCAATGTAGCGGAGAGCCGATCTTGCACAGCTATTCTCCACTAGAGATCCCAGTGAGGCTCAGGAACAAGGTGATGTTAAGTCCACAGGCAAGGTTTCCAGCAGGTAGAGTAATACAGCAATATCCCCATCGCAATCCCAATAACTGGACGACACACAGTTTCAGGAGTAGAACTAACTAGCTTTATTTCACAGTTCCTTATAAAGCCCTCTCCCATGCAAGGGAGGAGGTTCTATCACTTAAGACATTATCCAATCTACAAGCAGTAACCTCCCACAGATCTCCTCCCCTCCTCTAGCATCATAATCCCCTTATCGTGTACACAGTTTTCCCCGAGTTTTGGATGTACCCTAAATACTTGGGGTACATCCACAAATCCAACATCCCCAGATAGCTCTATTCTGGGGGACCAACATACTTTAAAATTAGCCCATTCGGATAAAGCGTTCGGGAGTTATGGGACTTTGAAGTTTGGACCGACCGCAGAGGTAAAGTATCCGAAAACAGTTCCATGTATTCTGGCCCTGCGGTCGGTCACAAACAGGCGAATGCAAAGGGGTGAAATATTACTGTTAAGTGGCCTGACGGGGATTCGGATGAATCCCCTAGTTTGTGGGGTTCTTTCTACCGAACGGCGGGCCGTTCGGTAGTTTCCCCACGAAGTATTAGGAGTCTGGAGGTCTCAGCGGTGTTTGCCTAGTCAAGTGTCCGATTTTGGTTCCAGACACTCGACGGCAAAACACCGCTGTTCGGCAGTCCAAGATGGCCGCCGCCACGTGTTCGCATCCCGAATGGCGGCCACCCAGAGAACAAAGACCACACTGCATGAATAGGTAATTACCCGTTTGCAACATTGTTGCAAACGGTAATTGAAGGCATACTTTACACAGGGTGGTCTGGTTGTTCGGTAGTTTCATTCCCTTGTTTTATTTGAATGATTCTACCGAACAACTAGAGGAATACAGTTCTTTACATACATTCAACTGTCAATATAACCGGATACCATGATTTCTATACATGTTCACACACATTAAACCAGCAATATGACTAAATACACTTATTCTCATACATGTGGTGGGACAGCCCGGTACCAATCCGCTACAACTTTAAATTCCCTTTTTCTGTTTCTCATTGGGATCTGCATCCTAGAAACAGGTGTGAAGGAAGGCACCTCTGACCCAAGGCTCAAGCTACGGATGACCAGATGTCCAGTCTGGTTCCTCTCCAACTAGATACTGTCTCATCTCATATTTTCCTTTGACTTTCCATTTACTTATTTATTACAGATCTTAGTTTTACATAAAAATGCATTTAGGCACACTTGAGAAGGCCTCGGTATTTGGCAAAACGAGTTCTGGACCTGTTTTACTCTGTTTTATATTTGTGGAAATAAATTTATTTTACTGATTCATGTTTACATTCGATTAGTTTTATTTAATTGTTCCTGGCTATTTCTATGATGCATGTCACCTGGATCATTGGACATTGTATCCCTGGTGGGGATTATGCCACCTACATAGCTACATAGTCTGTAAAGAGACATGGTTCCATCAAGTTCAGCCTTCCTCACATTTGTTTTTTGCTGTTGATCCAAAAGAAGGTAAAAAAAAAAAAGCAGTTTGAAGCACTTCCAATTTAGAAAAAGACTAGGAAATACTCCCTCTTGACTCCAGAATGACAGTCAGATTTATTCTTGGATCAAGAAGCTACTACCCTACATTGAAAAATTACATCATTGCATATATTGTTTTTGCAAGTATGCATCTAGTTGCTGTTTATTTATTTTATACAAAAGGCTACAAATAGCACTGAGTATTGTTTACCTTTTTCGCATACATATCTACAGTTCTGAGTTTGCTGTGGCAATGATATATCATTGGGCGGGATTGCACCACCATACAGCTGTTACCGTGGGCTTTAGGTGATAATAATGTTTGCCCATTATTCCTAGTGATCACAATATTGCACTATGGGAGTAACCCATTTTTTCCATTATTTCTCACTGGAATTTCTAGAGACACCCTAATGATACATACATCCACAAGTGGGGATTATACAGTTACATGCTGATACTACATGAGCTTGTATGAAGCTCTATGACATGTGAGAGGGCATTTGTGTACCTTGCTGAATGACGTGCATCCCTTTGGAAAATACTACACTATTGGTTCTTTATTCTATTGCATCTGCCCATTGAGGAGCAGCCAAGCTATGAAACAATAAAGATTATCTGGTGGGAATTTGGACTTTATTCTCTTGATCACTTTGTAATATATTCCCATACATGTGGTATTTACCTTTACACTTGGCACAGACTGTTCGCTATGTTTTGTATAGTTTTCTGTGTATTTAGATTAGATGTATACCCCAATAAGTAACAGAAGCAAATATTTTTTTTCAGATAGGAAGAGTTCCTTTTTCTCATTAGTACATGAAACCCCTGCAAAGGCTCTGAATGTGCTCAGTCCTGTGCTTGGTTATTCTGAAGTTTTGGCTAAGGTTACCTGGTGTGCTTCTCCTGTTCCTGACACTAATCCTGTTCATGCCTCTATTCAAGATCTGGGTACCTGACTCCTGGTCCTTCAATGCTCTCAATGTTATTCAACCTCCTGACTACTTGGACTTGACTATGTTTATCCATTTGTGAACCATGGCTACCTGCCCTGAACTTGGACTAGCTGATTTAGCTTTTGCATGTTCCTTTTGGACACCTCAGTTGGACTGTTTATTTTTCTGTATTTCATTCAAAAGTCCCTTGCCACCACAGACCTCTTAATATTCTGTCCTTACCTCCAGGTTCTCATGGAGGTCATGCATAAAAGGTGCATGCTAGCCAATAAGCCTCTAAGGTCAGTGACCTGCAAGGTCCTCCTTTCTCTTCTCCTCTCTTTGCTCTTCCCTCTCAGTCTCTCAGGCTTTTTTTTTTTCTTTCTAATTTTCTAATTTTAAAACCTGATGAACTGTAATTAAAACATATCTATCAATATTCCCAGGCATAAAGTTGTAATATTCGTTTTAGTAACAGGGATGCTCTTGATGTCAGCTGAGTTGGATTCTTAAGTTAATAAAGTCTTAGAAACTTTCCCATGTGGGATCATTAGAAACTGTGGGAAGGGACCCACAATCTCACCTTGAGAACTTTGCTTGATATCTCTGTATTAATAGAGCAGAACTGTGACAGTTCTAGCCCATTATACAAAGGAATATGGCAGCAATGTTAAAAGGAAACATGTCACCTGGGAATTTTTAATAAAATACAGTTTTATAGTTATATTTAAGAAAAAGTAAGGATGCTGTAATGTCCTTGAAAGTGAGGCTGCCAACAGATGTAGGCGGAAGACAACAGCAGTCCCTATGATAAAGTCAGGATAATAATAATCTACTTTATTTTGTTTTAATAAAATGTATAAAATTGTACACAGGCATGCTACTAGATTTTTGCTAAAGTAGACAACTCTCTGGTCACGTTTTGAAATAGCGAAGAAATTTTACGTCCACCCAAATGCCCCAACACTAAACTGCTACATCAGTAAAAATCTACTTTTGTTTATCTTGTCTTTTTTGGAGCCTTTTCAAACATTTCACCTTTTCTACAATGGTGAACATTTTCTGTTAATCATCAAATAGCTGTTCTATCACACATCACCATGTCACAAACATAGATGGACATCATAATGTATAGGTGCCTTACTGTTGTACACATCCCTAACAGCAAGCTGCTACTAGTAGGTAATGGTATTATATTAAGAGTATAAAAATATAAAAACATATACAATTATATCTTTAGTGGTATCAAGATAAGTGTTCTAGACCAAACACTCTCCTGTGAAAACCCAGCAAGGTCTTAGCTTGAAGTGGATCTCCCATGGGTAATCTCCTCTATCTGTGCATGTGTTTTCTATTTGTAGTGTGGCCCTAGGTTCTGACAGGGCAGAGGGACAGCAATTTCAGTAAGAACCAATTAATCTTCACATTATTTTCTATATTTACCAGTGAGAGCCACAGATGTCAAATAGCCGGCATTTATGTGTTTCGATACAAAGGTTGCCATGATTCCACATTAGAGGGCAAACGACTAAGCATGGATTATTGTCGACAAGTAGCAACGGTGAAGGAAAACAGTCTTCTTCTGCAGTACAAGTAGCATATGGTCTTTCGTCTCTCAGCCCTGCTATATAGTACTGTATTGGACAAGAGTGTTGTTGACATTTCTGAGTAGGATTAAGAAACCAAGAGAAATTTTGGAAAGTAGTCATAATCTATACACTGCAAGTGTATAAAATATTTTAACTGTATAAACTAAAAAGATATGCACCAAGTGATAGAGCCAGAGCTAGCACCTGCCTATCAGTGCAATGCTAGTGCAATATCAAGTGTTCTTGTCAGTACTATTAGCTCCGTAGAGCATAAAGAAGCAGAATAAAACCCCCTTGGCTGTCTGATTGACAAGCAGGGAGTATGTCTTGCCCCAAATATAAAAGTGCTGATTTCTACTGAAATGAACACTTTTATATGTCACAGTTTATGCTTTATCTGTCTGTAGTGACCCTTTAACTCTTTGCTGATTGCACAAAGGACAAAACAAATCATCAAATTACTCATCAAGACAATTCATCTTTTAATGTTAAAGAAAAATCCCTTAAGCAGTGTTACTACCCAGTATTCAAGAGCTTTAGGATGGTGTGATGGAATCTTGCAGAATGTGCCTGGATGTAAAACTATAGGTATATATTTTGAAAATCTAACTAACGATAAACTGTATTTTCTCATTTTTCAATTCTTCTTACCAAGTTGAGTAAATCAGAGAAGTTTATAACATTTTAAGGGAAATTATCTCGCCTTTACCCAATTCTTGAGGAGACCTCTTGTAAAGTGGATGCTTATTACCGTAGCTAGAAGAACCGCATTAGCATTTTATAGCTCAGAACCATTAAAAGAGCCAAAGTAACATTGAATAAAAGTTAATTATGAAAAACTTACCTTGACGGAGGGACTGGTTGCCCTTTCATCCATAACCAGACCTCTATAGGTAAGTAGCACATATGGCTCCTTCTTTTGTTTTTTCTTTATCCTAAATTTTGGTGAGCATTGTTGGGGATGTGATCCTAAGGTGCCCTTATTGTGTTTCTTTGTCTGTAGTACAATAAAGATGCAGCCTTGTCTCTCTCTCTCTCTGAGTGTGGAGCTGTGAAGCGTCACATTTTTGCGTGGTATGTTCCTCCATTACTGTGTGCAACTGTCAGGATTCTCCTTTTAGAATGCAGACAACAATAACTTTTGGGAGTTTGGGAACCAATTGGGGGATGTGTGTCTCAAGATGTTAAACATAGTGCCATTTTTGTTTATTTGTTTTTTCTTTTCCTATAAGCGGATTGAGCTATTGCTTATTGCTGCCATAGATATTAGCCAGGAAAATAGAAATTCATTAAATATTTTATATTTTCAATATTCCTAATTAAAAAGTTTTATCAGCTAAAGACACGTTAATTTCTTCTAGAAAAGCAGCAATATTTCCTCTGTGAATGCACAATAAACTGAGATAGAAGAAACCAACAGCAAAAATAACAGCTCCTAAAATATAATAATGTAATTTTCTCTTTTATGAGTACACAGTGCAAAGAGGGAGTGATGAAATTTACAATACAATTATGTGATTTTTGTAATGGCACACTACATATCCCATGTTAAAGGGGCATTCACGCATGTGTCGAATTGATATAGAGGGGGGGGGGGGGGGGTGAGGGTTACAAATTTAAAGCCAGAAAAGCAAAGATGGAAAAATTCGCAACCTCATGCATTTTTACAGCTCAACTCTGTATTTCAACTGTGCTACAAAGTTAGAGGTAAAGAAATACCCACTAAAAAATGTATTATTTTGTGGTTAATTATTTTCCTTTTTTTCAGTAAGCTTGGCCCCAAAGATTGGTAATTTTTGGAGCAAATATCAAAAGTTATTTTCCAGTGTGGCTATTTTTGAAATTCACTGGTTGGCTCCTGACAATTCTCTATGTAGCAATAGTTTCCAAAGAGATTTTTAAAAATCGTCCAATAGCTGTTGTGATCACTAATAGCTGGTAGATACGTGCCTCTGCTAACCTCTGCCCCTACATACAACGTTCGCACCCTAGCTTTCAATTATAAGCAACTAGAAGGTAAAGCCTAAAAACTACACTTTCAAAATTTGAACATAGCCCCCCACAACTGGACAGAAAGAAAGACTCACCCATGAGCATGTGCACTTCACCTGTGACCGGCTTTAACAAGATAGACACAAGAAGTAGTGATGGTAAGATTCAGATTATAGGCCAATTTCAGATGTTAGGTAGACATACATTTACACTAAACTAATCTCAAAACAAATCAATTAAGGTGTTGTGGTGCCCAAAGCATTCATTTAATCATAGTTTATGTCCTGACTGGGAGTTTTTATGTGGCATACATTTACCAAACAGCAAAAACAACCAACAGCTAAATAGTAGAAATCAACATAAACATTTTTTGCCAAATAGCTGCAATAAATCAAATAAATAAATCACTTCAATGTCATGTTTAGTAAATAAATCCCATACCACCTACAGAAGCTGCTCCTATACCATACACCATCCTGTACAGTAATTGTTTTTTTCTAATTATTAACATGATTCATATATTAATATCTGCTCATTGTGTACCATAAAAAAATAAAACAAATACAATTCAGGCTTAGGGAGATTATAAAAAGATTATTAATGTTGCCCACGGCTAGCTGTATGGTTTATGCTGCCTATGAAATATATCATATAATGTTGCTTTATAATCTCTGCCTCTAGTTAAAGTGTCTGCAATAAATACAGGGATCGTTAGTAGTGAATCTGTTGAGGGTCAGAGAAATCTAATGTTTGAGAACACACAGTTCAACAGCATCTATTTCTCCCTGGTTTGCAAGCAATATCGGGAGTTTAGTTCGTCGTCAGTGTTACAGCTGTCTGTGTTAGTTATTTTATCCTTATTTATGTTGTTCTGTGTTTGTGTATTCCGAGGATGAGCACAGTATTCTCCACACTCTGTAGAGACACATTATGTACTGGCAGTTTGCAAAGACTCCATATAACTAGCGATGTTCTGCTCATTTAAATTTTTTTTAATAAATTGCATTTAAGCGTGTCGTTAGCATACAGAAAAAAAAAACACAGATGTTGTTAATGCATTTTTAAAAAAGATTATTGATTTAGATAATAAACTTTAGTAGTTTTTAAATAAAATATAGTACATCTAACATATCGATCAATTTAAATTTAATTGAAATATTTCAAGTAAATTGTGTTTAACCGTAACCAAGGAAAATGTCAGCTATAGAACATGTTGTAAGCAGTGTGTTAGCAGAATTTTGATAAAATGTATGCATTAAAATCACAAATGTTATGTAACAAATACAGGTTTTCCAGGTGGTCAGTTTAGTATTATAGGTTGAATGTGTAGAATGACCACACCTGGGAGACATAAATGCATTTTAAATCTGTTTTCCAATGGTGTTTTAAGTTTTATAAAAATAATGCTTTTTAATATGCTTGTTACGCATCTCCCAAAAACCTTTAGCAAGAACGATTCCTTTTAAAGGAACATACTGCATTTTGAAAAGAACAATCCATAAAATATATATATACCCCCAAAGAATGCATGCATCTAATTTTTTTTGTATGTTTTATTTGGGGTATATGAAGTCTTAGCTTGCAATAGCTGCAGATCTAGAGCTACTGCAAGGCCTCCCCAAAATGTATGCTAGGGGAATGCCCAATCAGAGACTTCTCATTAAAGGAACACTATAGTCACCTAAATTACTTTAGCTAAATAAAGCAGTTTTAGTGTATAGATCATTCCCCTGCAATTTCACTGCTCAATTCACTGTCATTTAGGAGTTAAATCACTTTGTTTCTGTTTATGCAGCCCTAGCCACACTTCCCCTGGCTATGATTGACACAACTTGCATGGAAAAAAAACTGGTTTCACTTTCATACAGATGTAATTTACCTTAAATAATTGTATCTCAATCTCTAAATTGAACTTTAATCACATACAGGAGGCTCTTGCAGGGTCTAGCAAGCTATTAACATAGCAGGGGATAAGAAAAACGTAATTAAACAGAACTTGCAATAAAGAAAGCCTAAATAGGGCTCTCTTTACAGGAGGTGTTTATGGAAGGCTGTGCAAGTCACATGCAGGGAGGTGTGACTAGGGTTCATAAACAAAGGGATTTAACTCCTAAATGGCAGAGGATTGAGCAGTGAGGCTGCAGGGGCATGTTCTATACACTAAAACTGCTTCATTAAGCTAAAGTTGTTCAGGCGACTATAGTGTCCCTTTAAGAAGACATGTGGACCAACTGTGCAGGCTTGTCAATGATCTGTAAAACTCACTGAGAAGCCTTTTGAAGGCAGATACTTTGGACAAGCGCCTGCTTCTTGAGCTTGGCTTTAGTGAGCTTAGCTAGCCAGAAGAATCACATACCCACTTCATGAATGACAGCAGGGGAGCTGTAAAATGATTGAGTTATAATAGTGCTGATTTCTATTGAATTCAACAGTGTTATACATTTAAAAAGGGATTACAATCTTCACACATAAAGCAAGAGATAAATGTATTTGGAGTGTTCCTTTAAACCTTTACGCATCCTGCAAAATTTGGTCTTTAACGCAACAGGGTAACATAGTATGACATGAGCATATGGACACACACCCCTGGCATGGCATACTTACCTACCGAGGCAATCCGAATTGAGGGGTACTGCCTGACAATCCAGGCAGACCCCTGCAGCCAACCTGGCTTATGGGCCATGTGATCGCGATGACTGGATCAGAAGTAAGCTGCACTGCCTACAGGCAGTCCCTAAAACCTTGAAATAATTTATTTTTTAAATGATTGTGGTCAAAATATATATTACTTTTTTTTTCCATTTTTTCCAATATATATATATATTAATATTAAATACACCAAGTAGCCAGATGCAAGATGTTAGCAGGAACAGCATACACGGAGAGACACAACCAAGTTGCTGGGATTGTTTACCGAAACATTTGCACAGAATATGGATTGGACCTGCCTAAGCCCAGATGGGAAATACCACAAAGGGTAATTGAGAATGACAGAGCTAATATCCTGTTTGACTTTCAGATCCAGACAGACAAGCAAGTGCTGGCCAACCAACCAGACATCGTGGTGGTAGACAAGGAACAGAAGACTGCAGTCATGGTGGATGTGGCAATACCCAGTGACTATAACATCAGGAAGAAGGAACATGAGAAGGTGAACAAATACCAAGGACTGAAAGAAGAACTAGAAAGGATGTGTAAAGTGAAGGCAGTAGTAGTCCCAGTTGTGATAGGAGCAATTGGGGCTGTGACGCCCAAGTTGGGGGAGTGGCTTCAACAGATTCCAGGTGGGACATCGTAAATCGCTGTCCAGAAGAGTGCAGTTCTAGGAACAGCTAAGATACTGCGCAGAACCCTCAGACTCTCAGGCCTCTGGTAGAGGACCCGAGAATGAGGAATAAACATACCACCCAGGAGGGGTCAGAAAATCTATTTTTATTTCAGTGTGTAAAATATGAAAATAGGGCAAGTTCTTTAATTGATCTGTAATGTTACAAAACACCATAAAACCTGTACATGGGGGCTACTGTTGTACTCAATAAACTTTACTACACACAAATATGAGTGTTAAAACTTATAATGATGATGATATCACAAGTGAAAGTGCAGTTTTTGTGTAAAAAATACCAAAAGAAATATGAACACTACCTTTGGCCAGGGTTTGTGAGTAAGTGGCTACTAAAAAAGGCTTGACACACCCCATGCATGCCCTGGGTTCTCTACTTTTGCTAATGGTATGCCATGATGGGGGTATTTTTTTTTCCTGGGCTGCCATACAGTCTTAAAGGAAACATAGGCCCAGCAAACCAATCTGACAAATTTTCAATGTGTAAAAACTGAAATGGGCAAGCTCCTTATTTGACCTTTAAAGGACCACTCTAGGCACCCAGACCACTTCAGCTTAATGAAGTGGTCTGGGTGCCAGGTCCAGCTAGGGTTAACCCATTTTTTTTATAAACATAGCAGTTTCAGAGAAACTGCTATGTTTATAAATTGGTTAAGCCTTCCCCCAAATCCTCTAGTGGCTGTCTCATTGACAGCCGCTAGAAACGCTTGCGTGATTCTCACTGTGAAAATCACAGTGAGAGCACGCAAGCGTCCATAGGAAAGCATTGTAAATGCTTTCCTATGCGACCGGCTGAATGTGCGCGCAGCACTTGCCGCGCGTGCGCATTCAGCCGACGGGGCGGAACAGAGGAGGATCGGAGGCAGAGAGCCCCGCCCAGCGCTGGAAAAATGTAAGTTTTACCCTTTTTCCCCTTTCCAGAGCCGGGCGGGAGGGGGACCCTGAGGGTGGGGGCACCCTCAGGGCACTATAGTGCCAGGAAAACGAGTATGTTTTCCTGGCACTATAGTGGTCATTTAACACCATAATATCTGTACATAGGGGGCATCTTTGTACAAGTGGAACATCCCAGCATACAAATATGTGTGCTTTATTGCAGTAAAAGCTAACATTATTTGAACATTCAGTTAAAATGTGATGCACAATTTGAAATATTTTAAAATGTTTTAATCTCTTAAACTTTTTCGATTTTATTTCTATTAAATTTTGTTCCATATATAAATATTTGATGTGAAAGCCCTATTTCTCCTGAACAAAATGATACATAATATGTGTGGGTACACTTAATATGGTTATTTTGGTTGAACAAACATATATAGCTCACATTCTAGGTATTGTTTTGGTCAGAACTTGTACAATTGCCTCCATTCTTAAGGGGTTTACCTGGGTTTATCTAGCCAATAAAACAAATATATGTCCAAAATCTTACTCATTGAACATTCTGTACTGTTCTATGTACAGAACTATCTACAACAAACTTCTTCTATACATATGAGTGCTGAAATCATATTTTTATTGTCTTACTCAATACAATTCTGAACAACCCTAGGCTAATCAACAGATTTTCCATTTTACCATAAAAAAAATTGTGTGGGAAGCCAGACAGGCCTCACGGGTCTATGTAGAAATATAAAACAGAAAGAAGTGAAAACATAATGTGCCGTTCATTGTCTAACTGAACAACTTGTGTTTGACTTGTTTGCTGCATCCACAAAATGAGAGAAAGAATTGGCGTTTAATAGTGTGAAATACCTGTTGGCATCTTAAGAAATCTTATTTTAGAGGGACTGTACCACAAAATTATATATATATATACAAAATACAGAATCCAGCGCACTCGCTTATTCACTAAACAATGATTTAGAATCTTAGAGATTTGGGTTTCTTTTGTATATATATATACACAGTATCTTACAAAAGTTTTTGTAAATATTTTACTATACCTTTTCATGTGACAACACTGAAGAAATTACACTCTGCTACAATGTAAAGTAGTAAGTGTAAAGTAGTAAGTGTACATCATGTATTACAGTGTAAATTTGATGTCCCCTCAAAATAACTCAACACACAACCATTAATGTCAAACAAAAGTGAGTACACCCCTAAGTGGAAATGTCCAGATTGGGTCCAATTAGCCATTTTCCCTCCATGGTGACATGTGACTCGTTAGTGTTAGAAGGTCTCCGGTGTGAATGGGGAGCAGGTGTGTTATCACTCTCACACTCTCTCATACTGGTCACTGGAAGTTCAACATGGCACCTCATGGCAAAGAACTCTCTGAGGATCTGAAAAAAAGAATTGCTGCTCTACATATAGATGGCCTAGGCTATAAGAAGATTGCCAAGACCTGTAAACTGAGCTGCAGCATGGTGGGCAAGACCATACAGTTTCACAGGACCACTCAAAGTAGCCCTTGCCATGGACAACCAAAGAAGTTGAGTGCACATGCTCAGCATCATATCCAGAGGTTGTCTTTGGGAAATAGATGTATGAGTGCTGCCAGCATTGCTGCAGAGGTTGAAGGGGTGGGGGGTCAGCCTGTCAGTGCTCAGACCATATGTCGCACACTGCATCAAATTGATCTGCATGGCTGTCATCCCAGAAGGAAGCCTCTTCTAAAGATGATGCAGAAGAAAGCACGGAAACAGTTTGCTGAAGACTAACAGACTAAGGCCTGGATTACTGGGACCATGTCCTGTGGTCCGATGAGACCAAGATAAACTTATTTGGTCCAGATGGTGTCAAGCGTGTGTCGCGGCAACCAGGTGAGGAGTACAAAGACAAGTGTGTCTTGCCTACAGTCAAGCATGGTGGTGGGAGTGTCATGGTCTGAGCCTGCATGAGTGCTGCTGGCACTCGGGAGCTACAGTTCATTGAGGGAACCATGAATGCCAACATGTACTGTGACATACTGAAGCAGAGCATGATCCCCCTCCCTTCGGAGACTGGGCCGCAGGGCAGTATTCCAACATGATACCGACCAAGACACACCTCCAAGACGACCACTGCCTTGCTAAAGAAGCTGAAGGTAAAGGTGAGGGACTGGCTAAGCATATCTCCAGACCTAAACCCTATTGAGCATCTGTGGGGCATCCTCAAACGGATGGTGGGGGAGCACAAGGTGTCTAACATCAACCAGCTCAGTGATGTCATCATGGAGGAGTGGAAGAGGACTCCAGTGGCAACCTGTGAAGCTCTGGTGAACTCCATGCCCATAAGGGTTAAGGCAGTGCTGGAAAATAATGTTGGCCACACAAAATATTGTCACTTTGGGCCCACTTTGGACAGGGGTGTACTCATTTTTGTTGCTAACGGTTTAGACATTAATGGCTGTGTGTTGAGTTATTTTGAGGGGACAGCAAATTTACACTGTTATACAGTCTGGACACTTACTACTTTACATTGTAGCAGAGTGTCATTACTTCAGCATTTTTACATGAAAGGATATAATAAAATATTTACAAAAAATGTGAGGAATGTACTCACTTTTGTGAGATACTGTATATATATATATATATATATATATATATATATATATATATATATATATATATATATAAAATGTTGATGTAGTCGTGTCATATGTCTGTTTGTCCATAACTCTATTAAACATTAGTTTTTACTTTATTTTATTTTTTATATATATTGTTTTACATGTTTGTGTCTATATTTCTATGTTTCCAGGATAACTATGTCTACCTTGTTTGAGAGCATATTATTTCTTCCTACTGTGTGTCTGTAGGGCATATTGAAGCAACTAGTAAGGCTGTCTGTTGGGTTGGATGTGGAGGTGATGGGACCAACAGTCAAGAAAAAGGGCACTTCATGCCCTCAGAGTGTGGAACCAGCATTTTGAAGCTTTGTAGAAATTGTAGAAATCTGTCAAGGATCATCCCTTACCCAATTCAGATACCATGCAAGGAGTACTTCAAACAATGCAAAATGCAGCCTGTATATCTCAAGACAATATGATGTATTGATAATGTAGAGATATTTTGAGTAAGTTTCTCTCTACAGTCAACCTATCATATATCTTTTTATGCCGTTGATCCAAATAAAACTGAAATAAACCTCATTTGAAGCAATGGCCAATTGTTCAACAAAAAGGGAAAACAATCCTTCTTGGCTCCATAATAGCAAACAGACATCTATTTATTAATAGTAATATTATTACTATTGACATTTACATACTTTCATTCTAAAATCTGTCCGGGAATAAAAAAAAAAAAAAGAATCCAATTAAATTACTTCTGCTGCTCTCCCTTTTTAAAATGCATTTCATTGTAATGGTTTTGCCCTGCCTGGCTAATTCTTACATTGTAACTATTACTTTTTTTTTCTCTTTTTTTCTTTTTAAATCTTCTTTTTTCAAATAAAACTACTCCTGTTGCTGCTTTCTTTTTCCTTAATATACAAGATTACAAAATGAAAGCCAATTATCATAAATTCATATTATAAAACATTACAATTTCATTATAACAGTTCTCTCACTAAGTATGTTGCATGATATTACTTGGCCATTAGTACACTTATAGGTACACATTTGTTCCATTTTGGTTTGTCACAAATGTTTCTCTCAAAACGATGGCATAAACAAAATTCATGTTAACAGAAACACCACATGGAGGAATTTCAGGTCATCCAAACCAATTTTTTTATTTTTTTTTGCCATGCACAAGTCCAATGCTCTACCAGAGAAGGTTGGCAGCTGAAACCCAGAGAGAGCTCCATCAAGGTGTGCTTTACCAGCCTGAGCTATGATTCCTTTCCTGGTAGGTGAGACCTTTGAATAGGGTGTTGAGAATACTTGACACATAGATCTATGACAAAGCTCCGGGACCTGGGACTATGCACCCAGACCACTTCAATGAGTGGAAGTGGTCTGGGTGTCTATAGTGTCCTTTAAAGATTTATAGTGTCCCTTTAAGAATTAAAGTTGACTCTAAATGCTGCCTTTTTAAATCCCACACAGTAAAGTGATACGCACGACGATGACACATGCATTGTCTATTTCAGTGATGATGTGTTTTTTTAAGCTACTGTGGCGTTTAAACCACTTACTCATTATTTTAAACAATATGCCTAGGATGTTATGAGCAGGGCAGCTTGTAATAAATTATACAAAAATATGTAAGAATGATATAAGCAGGACAGCTTTTAATAGTGGAACTTAATTCGATGCATCCTCTTTTGTCGAACATGAGCTTAGTGCCCAGTTTGGCAGCACCATAGAACTTATTTGCATAATTTGGCTTTTGTAGAATCTCACTCTATGTATTGTTCATCACTATTACGCATTGCAATATGTAACTAGTTCTTTTTGTATTCCAAAAACCCAGATGGTGGCTGTAACTAAAGAACAGAATAGTAATTTGAAAACATATTTCCCAGAGGGAACCTGCTTGTCATTTTCACTGATAAGGTAACCAACTTGGGTTTCCAGCTGGCTTGAAATTGCCCGAACTGATTTTTATTAAACAATGTTGGAAAATTTAGACTTCAGTGCAGGCTGAAGCCATATACCCAGTGTTTTAAGTCATTTAAAATGTGGCTCTTACAAGAATGGCAGGATTATAAAAGCTCTTTGCGATTTCTCAAACTTAATGTAGCTTAATCCTCTAATGATAACATGAGTTGACAATATAGTTCATATAGTTCATCCACTAAATTCTGGCTTTTAAAGTGACTTATTATTTTTAGAAGAAAGTTGGCTAAAAGGAAAGAGACAGTTTAGTTCAATTCTAGTTGGATATGTGACAACTAACCATAACCCTGTCACTTAAAGGGACACCATATTTAGCTTAATGAAGCAGTTTTACAACTGTAGTCTCACTGCTCAATTATCTGACTTTTAGAAGTTAAATCTCTTTTGTTTATCCCTAGCCACACTTCCCCTGGCTTCCCCTGTGACTTGCCTAGCCTGCATGAAAACTTGTTTTATTTTCAATTAGATGTTAACTTGCTTTAGAAGTCTTTATCTCCTGCTCTGTAACTTGAACTTTAATCACACACAGGAGGCTCCTGTAGGGTCTAGAAGGCTAAAATGCAGAAGGAGATAAGAAATTAGAAATTAAACAGAATGTGCAATAAAGGAAGTTTAAACATTAGATCTCTCCTTACAGGAAGTGTCTAGGAAGGTTATGTAAGTCACATGCAGGGGAGGTGTGACTAGGGCTGAATAAATAAAGTTATTTAACTGTTAAATGACAGAGAATTGAGATGTGAGACTGCTGGGGCATGATCTATACACCAAAACTGCTTCATTAAGCTAAAGTTGTTTTAATGCCTATAGTGTTGTTTTGTAAATAATATGGAAATAAATGCAAACTGAGAAATAAATGGAGTTAGGTCATCTTGAACCAACCTTGTCAGTTTGTTGTATCTTATTAGCTGTTACATAATGTCCTGCTGACATACTGTAAAAAGACTACAGAAGCCCAATACTGAATGTCTCCTACTGAGCTGGGAGGAAACAAGAAATGTCCTCTGTGCCCATATTTTAAAGAAATGATCTCTCATAGCCAATTACTTTTGTCTGTCCATCCTAATAGGCTAAATTGCCATGATGCTACATCTTCACAGCACCAATATCCTAATATTTAAGCTATGTGCAGGGAGGATTTCCAGTTCACCTGCTACTAATAGTGTTCCTAAGTAGCAGTAATAGTGTTCCATTGGGGTGTGTAGCACATGTGGCACCACATGGCCTCTAAATCTATAATGTATGAGGATATGCTGATAAGTGCAATGCTGATTCTCCAGCCCTATCACCAGAGCGCAGAGCCCACTGCTTTCCTTGTAGATCTTTTATGGTGCACAAGCAGAAGTGGCAGAACGAACAAGTACCCATGAACAAATTTAGTTGTTAAATCATTTTTTAAAAAAGGTTCTAACACCTTCAGTTAAGATGGCGTCCAGTGACTCCAGCCCCCACAGCAACTACATAGTAACTTCATTGAGATAAATTTATTGTGGGGGTGGGATGTTCCTATAGTTGCCATAGCACTTCGTCCTGCATCATCCAATCACATTTGCTGTAAAGTTTTTGTTGCAGTGATTTGCACATTTACAACAATATATCTTTCTCTGTACATACTAAAAACAAAATATACACATTTTTAGCCTTTAACTGCTTTTTATCAACTCACACACCCATCTCTCTCTCTCTCTCTCTCTCTCTCTACACTTACACACCCACCGATACTCACTCTTAAAGTTTTTTGTTGTTTTTTGTGTACTTACCGTATATACTCGAGTATAAGCCGACCCGAATATAAGCCGAGGCCCCTAATTTTACCCCCAAAAACTGGGAAAACTTATTGACTCAAGTATAAGACTAGGGTGGGAAATGCAGCAGCTACTGGTAAATTTCTAAATAAAATTAGATCCTAAAAAATATATATTAATTGAATATTTATTTACAGTGTGTGTATAATGAATGCAGTGTGTGTGTATGAATGCAGTGTGTGCGTATGAGTGCAGTGTGTGTATGAGTGCAGCGTGTGTATGAGTGCAGCGTGTGTATATGAGTGCAGCGTGTGTATATGAGTGCAGTGTATGTATGAGTGCAGTGTGTGTGTATGAATGCAGTGTGTGTGTATGAATGCAGTGTGTGTATGAGTGCAGTGTGTGTATGTGTGCAGTGTGTGTATGAGTGCAGTGTGTGTATGAGTGCAGTGTGTGTATGTGTGCAGTGTGCATAAGTGCAGTGTGTGTATGAGTGCAGCGTGTGTATGAATGCAGTGTGTATATGAGTGCAGCGTGTGTATGAATGCAGTGTGTATATGAGTGCAGTGTGTGTATGAATGCAGTGTGTGTGTGTATGAATGCAGTGTGTGTGTGTATAAATGCAGTGTGTATATTATGAGTGCAGTGTGTGTATGAGTGCAGTGTGAGTGTATGAGTGCAGTGTGTGTGTATGAATGCAGTGTGTGTGTGTATGAATGCAGTGTGTGTGTATAAATGCAGTGTGTGTGTATGAATGCAGTGTGAGTGTATGAATGCAGTGTGTGTGTGGGTATAAATGCAGTGTGTATATTATGAGTGCAGTTTGTGTATGAGTGCAGTGTGTGTGTGTATAAATGCAGTGTGTATATTATGAGTGCAGTGTGTGTATGAGTGCAGTGTGAGTGTATGAGTGCAGTGTGAGTGTATGAGTGCAGTGTGTGTATGAGTGCAGTGTGAGTGTATGAGTGCAGTGTGTGTGTATGAATGCAGTGTGTGTGTATGAATGCAGTGTGTGTGTATAAATGCAGTGTGAGTGTATGAGTGCAGTGTGAGTGTATGAATGCAGTGTGTGTGGGTATGAGTGCAGTGTGTGTATGAATGCAGTGTCTGTATGAGTGCAGTGTGTGTATGTGTGCAGTGTGTGTATGTGTGCAGTGTGTGTGTGTGTGTGGCAGAGCCTTGGTGGGGGGTGGGCAATTGTATTGTTATTTTTTTTAAATTATTTTAATATTTGTTATTATTCTTTTTTATTTAATGTAATTATTATTTTATTTATTTTATTAATATTTCTTTTTTTTTGTCCCCCCTCCCTGCTTGATATATGGCAGGGAGGGGGGGCTCTCCTTCCCTGGTGGTCCAGTGGCATTGGCAGTTCAGTGGGGGGGTGGGCTGTGGGGGCTGCAGAGAGCATTTACTTACCTCTCCTGCAGCTCCTGTCAGCTCTCTCCTTCTCCGCGCCGTACGGTCAGCTCTTCTGTCAGCTCACACTGTAAGTCTCGCGAGAGCCGCTGCTCTCGCGAGATTTACACTGGGAGCTGACCGAGGTGCTGAACGGACGGTGCGGAGGAGGAGAGAGCTGACAGGAGCTGCAGGAGAGGTAAGTAAATGCTCTCTGCAGCCCCCACAGCCCCAGTCTGTATTATGGCAATGCAAATTGCCATAATACAGACAATTGACTCGAGTATAAGCCGAGTTGGAGTTTTTCAGCACAAAAAATGTGCTGAAAAACTCGGCTTATACTCGAGTATATACGGTAACTTTTTGGGGTTGGTCTTGCACTCTTTAGCTCTTACTTTATAATTTTCTAGCTTAGTCCATCAAATAGCCTTTGGTAGCATTGTTGGTATCCCATATATTTTATATATGATGTGTCTGATCGATCTGACTTAAAGGAACACTACAATGAAAACACAAACATATATTCCTAATGCTATAGTACCCTTCTAACTCGTTAAGAGACAGCCCCCAATTTCTACAAAATAAAGCCATTATACCTATGCTTTTCTCCCTTGCAATGCCAGTCTCTTCAGTGCTATCCCGAATCCACGATTGAGGTAAGCAAGGTTGATAATCTTAGCCAATCCTACAAACTTTGCAGGAATCTATTATCTGCAAACTTTCTTTGTCTCAGGGATGAGCATAACCACCTAGCAAAGCTAGGTATGTAGCAGCCTCCCGGAGATTAAGTGCAAGAGCTTAAAAATCGCTTGCGCTGTGCAGCCCATAGACAGCAGCAGCATTTCAGCCAATCGAGTAATCAGGACAGCTGTGCAGAGTGTGTCATCCTGATTACCTCCGATTATTAAAATTAGGAAACTGCGGATGTTTAGCTCAACCTAAAAAAGCACCAAGTACAAATAACCCATTAACAAGGTTAAAATATACCAAAAAGTAAACAACCAGTGTCAACGTACAAGGTTAGAGAAACTGAAGAAAACCCAAAGATACGTTAAAAAAATATATATATACTAAGAGACCAATACTACACATCGAAAAGGGAAAACAGAAATATATCTAATAATATATAAGGAAAACCTGTGCCAGGAACATGAACACTTATGAATACTACACACAGCTAAACTGATAACAAGGAAACAGTGTATAGATCTGATTACATGTCACAATTACACTGAAACTGTTACATAATACATTGTAACATGAGAAACTTTTGTGAAATGAAAGGAATCAAAGTGTAACAAGGCTCAGACAGCTGGATCGGTGAAAGGAGCACATATAAATTCCTGCTTGCGAGGCACTCAATCTTGCTACTTAGGTGTGTTCTTGGATTGTTGGTCCTGTCTGGGATTACGGTTGTAATATGAAAAAAAAGAAAATATCCTTCTCATTTAATGGCGGGTGAGGAGGCACACTTACTTAAATGTGTGGGTCTTCTCTTGGCAGATGGACCAAGTCTGGTATGAGCTTCTCTGCCACCGCCTGAAAGCGTGTGTTTTTCACTGTAGTGGCAGAACTGAGACACTTCTCAGGACGCTCCTTTAGCCCTAATGGGGCGACCCTCTGTCTGAAAGGGCTTCTCAGCTCAGAAAAATATCTCCTTGCTTCATAACAGCCTTAAACCTTTTGTATAAAAGGGGCCGAAACGGTAAGAATCCTCCAAACTGGGGAACTCGTGGGATTTGGGGGCTAGATCTGACATCCCCGCTGCATGAAGCCAGTGGGTCCTTCATATGTTTGTGATATAATTAAAGGATTGGCCAATGATTAGCACAGCCCTGCTGGAAGCATTTAATAATGCTTGTAAAGGCGAAGCAGAGGGATCCTGGGCAGTGCCTTCCCTTTCTAATATATCTAGCATCAATATAGGGGGCCCACAGCATCAGCCATTAAGCCATTAAATAGAATATTCTGAAAAGTCTGGTTTCTGGGCTCTTTGGACACACTGCTGCTCCCTGCTATAGATAACAGAGCAGGATCTACCTCAGGAGCCATTAAAGCCTGGATGTCTGGGATACAATTGTGGTTACTGAGAAGAAGATCATCCTCTGTAACTAATAGGGATCTAAATGCTAGTTTGGCAAAATCTCTAACCTCAGAATCGTGCTCCTTTGTCCATCTGGAGTGTAATAATTTAGAGTAAAGCGTATTTCCCGGGACACTCACTCTAGCCATCTGTACATTACTAAGCTTCCCTCGCTCAGTAGAAACTGCTGAATGAACCACTTTCTCAGTCTCCCAATCTATTTCTGAAGAATCGTGTCTAAAACCAGAGCGGCTTTGGGAGGATGAATGAGCAAACTCTCTGGAAGAGGAAGGAGAAGGACTATCTAACCTCGAACGAGATTTGTCCTTTTTTCCCTGAAGGGTGCTTCTGGTGCTCAAATGAGGGAAACACACTCTTTCCCTTATGGAATCTTATCCCTTTAATTGTTTTAGCTTACTCAAATGAGTATGAGGGGAAAGAGGAGCACAAGGAGATAAATGATCCTCAGATGAGGAACTGGCAGAAGAAATCAGGTTTCTTTCCTTGTTTTACCTTTTATGAGGAACTGGAACATGATCCTCCTCCTCAGAAGACGAGGATAGCTCCCAGGCAAGGAAAGCTCTCTTAAGGAGCTTTCTAACATTGAGGGGGCGGCCTCTAGGAGAAGCATCCACCATATCTGTTGCAGACACAGAAATGGAGTCCTCCATCAACGTTGCCATTTAAAAAATGGGAGGTAACCAAGACTCCCGCGTTCTGCATGGCTGTCCTGATTACCTGATTGGCTGAAATGCTGCTGCTGTGCCCGACTCTTTAGATGGAAGCACCTCTAGTCACTGTCAGAGTGATAACCACTAGAGGATTTAAACCCTGCAATATAAGCAGAATGGCAGTGTTTTCACTTGCAGGGTTAAACAGACATGGGACATTTACCTTTAAATGATTTACATGCCTTATACTTGTTTTTCGTTTTTCATACTAAGCCACATTAGTTTAATTTGTTTCACTTGCATTTATAATCTAATATTACATACTGAGGAGCCTATATTGGTGATATTAGTTGAAAGATATTCACGTTATCCTTTGGTTTTCTAAGACAAACAGTAAAGCTGCAATTTAAACCAGATTTTTTTAAAATTATGTTTGAGTGAATCCCATATAAAATAGTTTTTTGTTTTGTTGTTTTTTTTTTAAATGTTTTTTTTTTATGGCTACTTTTTCCCTAATGGGTCGTTATGTGAATGTTTGACAAATGGTTAACATTATTTGTTACTACCAGGTGCAATCATCCATTATAGATGGATTTTCTATTAATTGAGACATGAAGAAGTTATTTAACAGGTTCAAAAACCTGTTTTCCCTAGCAAATCAACTAATCCCTCTGTCCCAATCAATGTCTGGGCAATTAAAATCTGCTATGACTCAAGTCTTACCCAGGTGTGCAGCTTTTTAAGCTAATATTTTGAGGGATTTTAACCTATTCATATAAGTAATGTACTGCACATCATCCACACGCATGGGTGGTGGGTGGTGCTGTGTATTTATTAATAAATGGTTGGACTACACACAAACACACTCCTGCATCCAAACGCCAACACTGTACACAAAACAGCCCTGTGTGCAAACACTAACACTACACACAAACACACCCCTGCATTCAAACAATGTTACTCCCCACAAACACATCCCTGCCTGCAAAGAAAATACACTCCTCACAAACATACCTCTGCATTTAAACAATGATACTCCCCACAAACATACACCTGCATTCAAGCACAAATACTGCACACAAATACACACATTCATATAAACAACATTACACACAAATACACAAACTATCACACACATTGCCAATAAAAAAAAACAACACACCTATATTTACAAACAAGCACTGCACACAAATACAGCCCTCCCACTCCTGTCCCGAAAGTTGTCAAACTTAAAGGATGAGAACTGCAGAACATTTGTCTCATAATGACAATAAGGAGTTTGTATGCCAAATAAATCATTAATTATGAGGCAGAAAAGAACTAAGTGAACAATCTTGTCCTCCCTTGAACCATTGCTAAATACAAATAATTCACATTGCAGCTTCAAACAAGTCATTTGTAGAATAGGTCTTTACCAGTCTGAGCATAGATTGTTTGTTACACGGCCAGAAAGAAACATGCATAGAGAGATTGACCTAATAATCTACTTTCAGATTGTCAGATGGTTGCATGACGGATTACAGTAATTTAATTTTCTGTCATGGTAACATTCAAATGATTAAACAGAAACTCGCCTCAGCTCCTCAGCTCAGGAATATAGTGTTGCTAGACTCTAGGTAACCATTTTCTGGAACCATGAATTCTTAGCTATACTGTATATTGAAATAATAAACTGTATATAGTTCTAATAGAAATCTGATGGGATGCTCTTGGGCCAACTGTGAGTACAAATGAGTGATAAATGCAGTTTTTTCTTTGCAGGTATTTTTAAAAATGATATATTTATTTTTTGGCAGAATGTATATTTTTATGCTTTGCATGTAGAGGTTTTTTTTTTTCAATTAAAAGTTACATGATTGGGCTTGACTGCTCTTTTTTTTCACTTGGCCAATTAATTCCTTGGGCATGCATATTTGGGGGATTTTTCTTATTGCCTTTTTATGACTATTTTCTTGTTCTCTACAAACGTAGGAGTTCTTGGGTCATTGGTGCAAACTCTCTTGGTGAACAGATTTCTTCATTTTCCAGTGTAGTGTAGATTTAGGATCAGGCAAGGCATAGCAGGTAAATGTAATAGGGATGGAATCACAGACACAAGATAATAAATGAAAACTTTTTTTTTAATGTTAATAAATTTCTGCATTAGTTTATGGACGAATTGCAATTGGTCTGAATTTAGGTCAATCGGCGAGTGTCCGAATTCTGTTCTCTGAAGCACCATATGGAGTTATAACTGAACAAATTACGCATGTAATGGACAAGCCAGTTCCTTTGATTTATGATTTGACCATGGTACCAAAAACAAAAAAAAAATAATGATGGTTAAGGGACAGTAACTGAATAACTAAGTGAGAAGTGACCAGTAGACTATAATTATTGGTTACTTTCTCTCAAGTGACCTGTGAACTAAATGGCAGGAAAATGCGTCTGTCAGTGTAAAGTAAATATTTTTTGTATTTTTTTAAAATACTTTATAGAAGTACATAGATGCAGTTACATAAGAAAGATACATCTGCCTGAATACATTGTGGGTTGCACCAAGTATGAATAAACAGACTATGAAAAGATACGTACACATAGTGATCAGTGCTGAGAGGTACACAACAGTATATATTTATGGAGTTCTAATGGACCTTGGGAGGTCCACTCAGATTGTACATATGTGTTCTGTCATGTCACAACAGAAACGGAGATGGCAGACCCTGATGTGACAAAATAGATAGTGGATGTAGCCTCGATGAAAAAGTAGGTAAGGGAGTGAGACAGCATATCTATATGTGAGTTAGTACATTTGTTTGTCTCTAATAAAGCTAATAAGAAAAACATTTGGCAAATATATGAAAACTCTAAGAAATATAACAGAATATGAAATGTAAAAATAAGGCTCTGTAGGTGACTTTTTGTTATATCATCAAAACAGAGGAGATACATCCTATTGCTCATATACCTCTAAGGTTAGTCCCTAGCAATATATTATCTAGCCCTGGCACGCTGCATTCCCGGAGGTTAGGAGAGGGCAGGGCATATAGGATTGTAGCAAAGAGAAAAAAGGGGGGGTTGAGGACCTAGCTTCTTTCTGCAAGATTTCCATCCACGGGTCCCATATATCTTTTTGTAGAGATAATATGTATGGGAGATGAAGAAGCCAAGCTCTTCCATGATTTGGATGGAGTTCACTTTGTGGATCAATTCCCGGATAGTGGGCACTGTGGATTTTTTCCAGTTTAGGGGAATTAAAAGGTTGGCAGCTGTCAGAAGGTGTACAAGTAACATTGACGTGTGTTTAGGCAATGGTGTTTGAAATAGGTAGAATAGTATGGGTTTTGGGTCAAGTGGGATGCGGACTGCGGCAATGGTGTGAATCAGTTTGTTATGTGTTCCAATAATTTTTTTAATAATCGGACATGACCACCATCTGTGGGCTAAGGTGTCACAACAGCCTGATTGTATCGCCAACATTTGTCGGTTGTCATTGGAAAGAGGGTGTGTAGATGAGCTGGCGAATTGTGCCATCTTGTGATTCTTTTATAGTTTCCCTTCTGGTTGTTAGAATTTATAGAGGATTTGTGCATTCCGAGGAATATTTTTGTCCTTTCCTCCCTGGAAATATCTATCACTAGATCCTTGGCCCATGTTTGGAGGTGGAGGTCTTGTAGTAAATATGGAAAGGTGTTTACTTGTGATCTTATCTGCCATACAGTGTGATTCAAACTGAGTAGTGTCCCGATGGGAAGACAGACATAGAGCAGATGAAATGTGTCAATTGATTGTATCTAAATTGTTGCAGAGTCATTGGTTTCCTCTCAGGTATTAGATCCTGGAGTGGGCTGGTGTCAGGATTACAGTAAGATCCAGCACGTAGAACTGTGTAACACAGGAGACCAATAGGTAACGTATACCGGGCCTTTGAATGGCCAGACTCACATACCAAAGAATAGTCAGGAATAGCCGAGGTCAGGGGACACAGAAAGGGACACAACGATAAAGGAAAGCCAGAGGTCAGGGATACCAGAAAACAGGGAAGTCAAAATCAATGCCAATGTCAAATAACCAGAATAACCAGAATAAGGAATGTGCTCTCGGACAACCACTAAGGAAACCACGACAGGGCAATGAGGACAGGTATTTTTTGGTTTAAATACCTGCTTTACTTTTCTGATTGGCTGAAATCGCTCTTTGAGCCCAAAACGTGTGAGTGTGGCGCGTTGGTAACGTCACGTGCACGCCGGCGCCGTCAATCATGTGAGCGGATGTGGGGGTATATTTTGCCATGGATCTGCAGCGAAGGTGAGGAAGGATATGTTACAGGTAGTACCTGTAGACTGTTGCATTGTACCCAAATTCAGTTTTTTGAAATTACGGAATGCCTCATAGGCGGTGGGGGAGAGTCCTGGTTGAAATAGAGGGATCTGGGTTAGCAGGTAAAGAGGAGATGGGCGAGTGGAGATCGAATCGAGATGTCTCATGTCCATTATGCCCCTCATAGTAGGGATGATAGTCGGGTGGGTAGTATGTTGTGGAAGTACGAACGCCCTGCCAGACTTGTGACAGGGAATGGTATAGATTGGTACCATCAATTGAGTCCATTAATTTCACCCATTGTTTTGTAGTGTTAGGATCTGACCACTCATATATCCTGGTAAGAAATACTGCCTTTTTATAGGTTTCCAGGTTAGGAAGTCCCAGCCCTCCTAGGGACTTAGGCCTAACTAGAGTGTGGAATGGGATTCTGGGATGTTAAGATAAATGATGTGAACAGTTTTCTAGCCTCTGTAAAAAATGATTTAGGAAGGTTGATCGGAAGGACCTGTATAAGGTAGAGGATGCAAGAGAGAAAGTAAATTTTTAAAATATTTACTCGACATAGTCAGCCAAAATGTGGCTTTATATCGCGAGTGACCTCCTGTAGAAGTGGTGAAAAATTTAGCTTAAACTACTTTGACAGGGTTTTAGGCAATGGGTTATTTAATGGCTTTGGGGGCTCACTTAAATGGGTATTGTGTTGTGATAGCGGTCCGCACATCTGAGGCTTCGTTCAATGCCAGAATTATGCTTTTAGCAAAATTAATTTGAATATTAGATAATTTGTTGTAAAATTAGATTTCTTGGAGAAGATGTGGCATGGTATCTATCGGGTTGGAGACCATAAATAACAAGTTGTAAGTAAATGCGGCGAGTTTGTGGTTGTTGTTTTTTATTTGCATTCCTTGGATATTGGAATTGTCCCTTATGCCCTGTAAAAATGGTTCCATGACCACAATGCATAGGAGAGGGGGCAACCCTGTCTCGTGCCGTTTCTGATGTTTACTGGGTTGGATAGCATTGATTTTAAGTTGAGCTCTGGGCTCAAGTAGATTGCTTTAAGCCACTTTATCCAATTGGGGCCAAAGCCCATGGCCTGTAGTGTTTCTAGTAGCATTGACCAGTCCATCCTGTCAAATGCCTTCTGGGCATCAAAAGAGAGAAGGAGAGATTTGAGCAGTGGATATGTTAGAGAGATTGATCAGATTAAGCAATTTTGTGGTATTGTTTTTGGCTTCCCCACCCCTCCCCCACCCCCAGTACAAACTCAGCCTGATCAGCATGGACTAGTCCCTTCAGGAACAGCCTCAATCAATTGGGTAGGATTTTAGTAAATATCTTTAAATCAATGTTAATTAGAAAGATTTATAACATTCTGTGGGATCTTTTCTGGGCTTTGGGAGTAGTGTGATGTAAACTTTGAGTTCAGAATGGGGAAGGCCTATTTCAGAGGTAAGCAAATTATATGCTTTTAAAAAGGGTTGTGATAGTTCACGTAAGAACATTTTATAATATTTGGCTGTAAATCCGTCCGGGCCTGGACTTTTGCCAGGTGGGAGATGTTTAATGGCCATATACAGTTCGTTAAGTTGCAAGGGTTCATCAAATGTTTGCAGGGCATTACTGGGGATTGTGTGCTTGATCCTAGATTCTAGGTATTGAATTATGCGCTCCTTGGGAGGTGGTGTGTCCCTAAGATTGTATAGAGATGTGTAGAAATCATGGAATATTTTCATGATGTCAGGTATCATGAAAGTAAAATAGTTTTATGTGATTATCTTGCAGTACACTGATTAGCCCATTTTTGCTCCATCTACCCGACTACCTGAACATAAAAAAAAATCAAATTAAGTGATTTGACCAAAAAACATGTTTTCTCTGTGAACAAGTCTAGAAATTATTATTATTATTATGATATTTATAGAGCGCCGTCAAATTCCGCAGCGCTTTACAATGGGTGGACGAACAGACATGTATTTGTAACCAGACAAGTTGGACACACAGGAACAGAGGGGTTGAGGGCCCTGCTCAATGAGTTTACATGCTAGAGGGAGTGGGGTAAAATGACACAAAAAGGTAAGGATAGTATTAGACTAGTGACCGTTGCAGAAGAGGAATTAGTTGGGAGCTATTAACAGTTTAATTGATACGCTTTTATGAAGAAGTGGGTTTTTAACGATTTTTTGAAGGAGTGGAGACTGGGTGAGCATCTAACAGAGGAGGGAAGCGAGTTCCACAGGAACGGTGCAGCCCTCGAGAAATCTTGAAGGCGAGCATCAGAGGTGGGAGTACGGACAGAAGAAAGACGTAAGTCTTCAGCAGATCGTAAGGGCCTAGACGGGACATACTTGTGTATAAGGGAGGATAGATAGGTGGGAGCAGAATTATGTAGAGATTTGAAAGCAAGAACCAGAATTTTAAATTGAGCTCTATATTTTATAGGAAGCCAATGTAGGGACTGACAGAAGGGTGAGGCATGGGAGGTGCGGGCGGACAGGAAGATGAGCCTCGCTGCCCCATTCATTATGGACTGTAACGGAGCAAGTTGGGAGCACGTAAGACCACTGAGAAGCGGATTACAGTAGTCAAGGCGAGAAAGGACAGTGGAATGGACCATCACCTTAGTCGCATATGACGTTAAGTACGGGCGGATGCGCGCAATGTTTTTGAGATGGAAATGACAGGATTTGGCGATAGATTGAACATGAGGCTTGAAGGAGAGGTCGGAGTCAAAGAGAACACCTAGGCAGCGAGACTGCATGGTGGAGCTGATGGTAGCACCGTTGAAATTATTAGACTTTGTTAAATTATATTCATTTTGTTCCAATCCTCAATTTATAAGAATCTAGGCTAATCGAGTGGTTGTCTAGATTCCCGAACTCCAAGTTAAAAAGTAACCAAATCGAAAAACCAAAGAAATCTGCAATGGACAAGCATGTTCGTTTTGGTTCATGATGCAGAATACTTGCCATGGCACCATAAAAAAAAAAGACATCCACTAGTGGTGATATCCACTAAATGTTGATTTTATTCACAGATCAAATGATTATATATATATATATATATATATATATATATATATATATATATATATTTAATTTTTTTTATTTATTTATTTATTTTTTGGGTAGTAGTGTTTAAATGTGTTACAAGTGCTGTGACTTTGTCTGTTTTCCCCACGACTTTTGTTTTTTTTGATAACCACAGAGAAGGGTGCAACTGCAAATGCTTGTCTTTTGGTGAGAGAAATGTTAGCTGCTAATTTATTTTAAGATCTAGTTAGATCTTCAAATGGTTTAGGGGCAAAAAAAAGCTAGATCCATAGATCTAGTATGTGGGGAGTAAGTAGTCAAGATAGAAGGTTATTAACTTGACACCATAGTGGAGATATTGGATTCCTTCTAAGACCACAGTGTTACCAGCACAAATATGTTTATAGAGGATATTCTTACAGAGCCTGACTGGTGTTGAATACTCTCTAAAAATGGTTCTATATGCTTGTTTCATATAGTTCACAGATATGAACAAGGATAACACAGTATCCCAAACTTCAGAACAATATGGTGCACCAGAAGAGAACCTAATGTTCCTCTCTCAAGTCAATATATAAAAAAAGCTGAGAGAGGAGTTAAATACTAGAGATACATGGTTGAGAATTGGCCATTTTATAAACAGTCAGGGCAGTAATGCCTGTAATAATAAATGGCAGGTGAGTTTCTACTGCACTGGTGGCAATGGTGTAACAGCTTACCTTAGTTGGGAATCCAGTAGGCAGAGATATATGCTCACCCTTGCAATTAAACACAGGCCAAGGTGGTCAGGTAAGAATTCACCTGACCTGTGAGTCTGTGCATGGGGGCTGTGCAGGATATTGCTCCAAGTCACAGTACAGGTAAGCACACAAGCAGGAGAATCGTCGAGGCTAAAACAAAAGTCAGAGGGTGCCAGAAGTCAGGATAAACGAGGGTAAAACAAAAGTCCGAGGATGCCAGAAGTCAGGATACACGATAAGAAAGCCAAGGTCAGGAGCCAACTGGAGAACACTGGATCACGAATACAAACACAGGAACCAGAGTCAATGAACTGACACTGCCCTCTGAGAGAGGCAGTGTCTTATACCTGGCTGATTAGGCATACTATACAGGTGGGCCATAATTGACAGGAACAGTCAAGGGTTAAGTCCAGCCCTCAGTGCTGGAGACATTGCAGGGGTACGTTTCAGGTCAAACCAAGAACTGAAATACCTCAGAGGCAGGAACACATACTTAGAACCATGTAGCACCCAGGTTCAAATCCTCTGTTGGGCACTTCTGGGGCAACCTCGTCTGGCCGTCTGGATGTCACAGTGAGAACCGTGACAAATAGTACCTGCAGTAGTTTCAGGCAGGGGAGTTTCCAAAAACCTGTGCAGGGTAGCAAGTAAAGGGTACCTGCTGTAGGGGGCCAGCAAAGGGGGAAGATCATTAGTGAAAAAAGGTGCATCTAGAAAGGCAGATAGTGAAGACCTGGGAAAAATGACGAGTCATACCTGGTTCAACCTATTCATAGAATAAGTATAAATTGAAATGTAAAGCTGAATACAGGAAACTATAAATAACTAACACTTTGGGGTTGATAGAGGGGTTGATAGATAGAGGTTTGAGAGCATGAATAATGTGTATTTTATTGGCTCTTGTATTTTACACACTCACTGTAATGCATTCACCTGGAAAGCACTGAATTCTTATAAAGCATTCACACCCAAGTCTGATCATGACATCATGATGAGTGCATGCACATGTACACGATGTCACTCACATACATGCTCAATGTTATTCCCAAATGTTTTTGTGGCACACTCACAATGGCTGTCAACAGGCCAGCTACATCCCTGTTATTGCCAAGTGAGGAAGGATTGCAGGTGCTAAATTATTTTGCAGAATACAATTCTTTTTTGCATATATATTATGCATTATCTACAAAATACATTAAAAAGCTGTTGGTATTTTCTAGTCTGGAGTGTCTTTGCAAATACAGATGGTTGAATGTTACATAACATTCTCACAACACATATGAGTTCAGGCTTCGTTAGTTAACAAATATTTGTGTTTTACGCTTATGTGTGTTGTGCAGATGTCTATAAACATTCACCATTATTTCTACGTTTAATGAGGGTTTTTCTACAGTCCACATTTTACTAATTTAGCAATATGGAGCTTGAGTTGTGCTTTAGACACCAATGTAAGTTCCCGAAATAACCATCTGTCTTGGCAACAGTTTGTAAAAGAGAGTCAGGAATTTTTCTAAAGCTTTTAAAGATCAAAAACTACAATGATAGAGAGAAATCACCTGTAAAGTATACGCCTTTCATTTATTGGCAGCCACACTGCGATACCATACCAGCTCCAAACGCACGCTATTAGACTTGCAAATAATGGTGAATCCTAATGTCTTATCATCTGTGATAAAAGAGCAGCTGTTGTCAAATCATTTTTTAAGGTTTCTTTACCTACTTCAGTTGAATGATACTGTATTTATTTTCTGGAGTGAAACACCATATCTGCTAACAAAATCTTACAGCTGAAATTAGTTAATTTAGAGTTCATTCAAAGATCTTTGCATCAACTTATGCCCCTATTTAGAAGCCAAATGCAGAATTATGTATGTAGAAGAATTCAAGAGCTCATTTTAATTGGAAAGCTTTTAATCCCCTCCAGAATGATTTTGCGAAATCACAAAGACAGAACTGGGACTTCCTTTTGTGTATAGAAAACTTTGTTAAATACTTTTCATTTATTTTTTTTTGTAAAGGACAGCCTAAAAAATCTACCCTTGCAGTCATTTACGGTAAAAAGGAATGTCAAGGTAATAGCAGGGCATAGAATGTACAAAGCATGCATGAAATATTAATAGAATTATTTATATATTTTAGCATCTGCATCCCAGTTTTTCAAAAAAATGAGTTATAGGAAACAAATCTATCTTACACTATTAATATCATTGTGATTTATTTTTAGTGAAGATCATAGAATGTGCTATCTACACCATATGATCGGTCCATGGGAGTCATCCAATTTATCTTTTTGAGAAGAGGTGTTCAGCTATTCCCCTGCAGCTGTTCTTAGACTGCAATATGCAAACATTTCTCACAGTCAGAGAATACTGGGAGATATTGATCTGAAACAGCTGGATGGCCACAGTTACCCACCGCTAACCTAGACAAATGTGGAAAAACTAAAATTTAAGTACTGATGCCTAAATAATCATTTGGCAAATATAGGCCTAAGAATTTAAATATTTAAAAAAAAAATGTTTTCTTTAATGCATGTATAACTAAATCTTTGTACAATTTAATGCAAAATTATCAGTAACAAGTCACATATTGTAGTTACATATAAAACTATCTAAGAAACATAGAAACATAGAATGTGACGGCAGATAAGAACCATTTGGCCCACCTAGTCTGCCCAATTGTTTTAAAAAATACTTTCATTAGTCCCTGGCCTTCTCTTATAGTTAGGATAGCCTTATGCCTGTCCCACGCATGCTTAAACTCCTTTACTGTGTTAACCTCTACCACTTCAGCTGGAAGGCTATTACATGCATCCACTACCCTCTCAGTAAAGTAATACTTCCTGATAATATTTTTAATACTTTGCCCCTCTAATTTAAGACTATGTCCTCTTGTTGTGGTAGTTTTTCTTCTTTTAAATATAAATATCTTTGATTATACAAATGAGAAGGGACACAATAGTCACAAAAACAACTTTAGCTTAATAAAGCAGTTTTAATGCATAGATCATGCCACTGCAGCCTCACTGCTCAATTATCTGCCATTTAGGAGTTATGTTATTTTGTTTATCCACCCTAGTCACATCTCCCTGCATGTGACTTATACAAGCTTCCTAAACACTTCCTATAAAAAGTCATCTAATGTCTACACTTCCTTTATTGTAAATGTTGTTCAATTTAGAATTTCATATCTCATGCTCTTATAATAACTTGCTAGACCCTACAGGAGCTTCCTATATGTAATGAAATGTACAGATCAGGAGATAAAAACATTTAAAGTAAGTTAATTTGATTAAAAATAAAACCATTTTGTTTTCATGTAGTCTGTGTCAGTCACAGTCAGGGGAGGTTTGATCAGGGCTTCATTCAAGACAACAAAAGTAATTTAACTCCTAAATGGCAAACAATTGAGCTGTGAAACTTGTCATAATACAATTTGAATGGATTTCTTATATCTTCTGGTTTAGAAAAAATCTTATTTCCTTCAACTATTTTATAAATCTTTTTATCCATTTTTATTCTTCAGTTTGTTCGACAGCATTCAATCTATCTTGTTATTTAGATAGTAGAATTTATTTTTTATTTATGTAAATTGTATTCTATTCCAGCTGTTATCTTTTAGTTAATCAAGTTTCTGTATTCTTGTAACGACCCATATTTTCTATTGAAAAGTTGTTTTTATTTTCAGTTGACAGATTAAAATATTTAATGTATAAATTAGATAGTAGAAACGGAATTATTCAGAAAAGCCACCGCTACCAACATTCTCCTTCATTGGCACAGCCATCATCCTGTCAAACTCAAAGCCAGAATACCCTATTGGCAATACTTCAGAGCACGTAGGAATTGTTCCAACAATGCAATATTTCATGAAGAAGCAAAAGAGATCAGGACAAGATTTAAAGAACAGGGCTATCCCAACAAAGTCCTTAAAAGAGCTTACCAGAATATAATCACTATGGATAGACCAACCTGTCTTCGCTCATCCAGACCCAAACCTACTCAGAATGTTATCAAGTGTATAGGTACATATGATCAATACTGGGATCCAGTGAGAAAAATAATTTCCAGTAACTGGCCCATCTTGCTACATGATAAAGAACTTAATGATAAATTTACCAGCTACCTCAGTATAACAGCATGTCGGACTAAAAATCTGAAAGATATATTGGTTCACAGTCACCTTGAACCACCAACCACCACACCTGGGTGGCTTCAAATGTGGCTCTTGCAAGGCCTGTACATTTATCAACACATCAAAGTCTGTACTGTGCACTAGAACAAACAATTATTACCCTGTCCGTGACTTCATTAACTGCAGTAGCACAAGAATTGTATATGTCATCACCTGCAGGTGCGATCTACAATATATTGGCAAAACTTACCAACAATTTTGCAGACGTATATTACAACACGTCAATTCGGTCACCAACACTAATATCACCATATCCAATCATATCCGCACCCAACATCAAGGCAATATCTCCAATCTCAAATTTCAAGCAATTGAAAGAATAACTACTGCCAGAAAGGGTGACCACAATATATATATATGTATATATGTGTGTGTGTGTATATATATATATATATATATATATATATATATATATATATATACAGTGGGACCTTGGTTTACAAATGTAATGTGTTCTCCGGGACGTTTATTATTGCGAAAAATTTGTAAACCGAAACGCGGTTTTCCATAGGAAAGCATTGAAAACCAATGAATCCATTCTGGAGGTAAAAAAAAAGGCAAAATGAGCTGGCATGGAAACCAACCCACAATGCAGAACACACAATAAAAGGTATGCAAACAACAAAGCTCCGCTCCCTACCTTTCCACAGCTTGACAAATGCACCAAAAAGTCCCAAAACAACTGCAAACAATTTCCAGAATGGCTCCAAAGCTCGATACAAAAGCCGCTCCAACACCTCCACACTCGATGGCACGTGCTACCCACAGGCTCCAGCATGCAGGGGACAGTGCTTTAAACCTCCCAGGTGCAATGCATCCTCCGGAAACTTGCTTTGTATTGCAAAAGAAATTTGTAAACCGAGGCATTATTTTCAATGGATTTTCATTTGTAAACCGAAAATTATGTTAACCGAGGCGTTTGTAAACCGAGGTCCCACTGTATATATATATATCCAATTCAGAATAGCTGCTCACCGGTATTTTTAAAATGTAAATTCTTTATTAAATCAAGTTAAAATAACGACCAACATTTCAGTCCCAGGTCGGGACTTTCCTCAGGGTCAGTGTTACGGCTCCCGGCCCGCCGCACGGCGTGTCTGTGCCCGACCGGCACGACCGCGCCGACAAAGCGAGCTTACCTGCTCGTCGACGAGCCGGGAATCGCTCCTCCGCATCTTCTGGGCAGTGTGCCCAAACCAAAGATGGCGCCGTCCATGCGGTCGCGTCCAAAGGCTCCGCCCATAAAAGTTATATGGACGTGTGCGTGACGTCACAACGTCAACCCGCGTTCACGTTCTGGGGTCAGAGGTCACCCTCTGACTAATCAGAGCCCAAAGAGGGATATTTAAATCCCTGATTTGCCCCAGTACCTTGCCCTGTTGTGGTTTCCTGTTCCTGGTTTCCTGAGAGTGTGTTTTTCCTTGGCTGTTCCTGGTTATTCCAATTTCTGGTTCCCCTGACTTGGCTTGTTTAAACGGTATTGTCTATTTCTGGCTTCCTTGACCTCGGCTTACCCTTTGACCATTCTCTGTCTCTAACGTATTAGTCCGGCCATTCTAAGGTCTGGTTTACGTTCTCTCCTTTTATTTCCTTTCTTATTTCTATGTATAGGTTTATATAGTTTCTGCGTGTTGGACCACACTAGCAGTCGTGACAGTCAGATAACAGGACAACAACACAAACATGCATACATAATCAATATATAGCTACAGACATGATTAGAAACACTCACCCAGGTGTAGTGCACCGATCCCCACTGCCGCCGTATGAACTTCCGGGTATATGCACGCATCCACTTTCGTGCTCCGCCCCCCGACGTGCACGTGATATGTGTCGATGTAGTAACTGGCTTCAAGAGTCCGGTTACTAAGCAACCATAAACAAATTATCTCCGTGTCTATGGAGAGACTATATAAACATGCAAGAGATCCCTGCATATGTTAAGATCCTCATGAACATTATGAATGGTGCATGAAATGGAAAAGTAAATGTATAGTGAATAATCTGGCTGATTGCCAAAAATAAAGAATCTGGATAGCCAGTTCCTAGAATAAAATAATGTATAATCTATACAAAGAGAGGTGATGTACCTTATAATGAAAGTGTTAGACCCAACTTTAAAGTGATAAAATTATCACAAATTGGATGATTCAATGTAAAGTGCTTGAAATAAAATAAAGTGATAGAGTGCAACATTATAAAGTGCAGTGCCATGCAGCCATGCAATACCACACAAACAAAGAATACTAAATTATGCAAAAATGAGTCATAAACATAAAAACATATACTCTACTATACATATAATAGCGGGAAACTATGCCTTTCCCTATGGGATATTCCCATGTAATATATTTTATAAAACAATAAGTACAAGCTGGCTGTTCTAAATAAAATAATGATATGTGATGGTTTCATTCAGCCCTCTAGAGGCTACAGTGTCTAACTGATGTATCCAAAATAGTTCTTTCTAGAGTAACATTTTACCTCTGTTACCACCCCTCTTAGGGGGGGAATATGGTCTATGCCCACAAATTTAAGGGATGTTAACAGATGTCATCTCTCCAAAAAATGTTTGTCCACTGGCTTATCTGATTCCCCATCCCTGTAAGATAATCTAATATTAGAATGGTGGCCCCTGATTCGCTTACATGGGGGTGTCTCCGTTTTCCCCACATAATATAGGCCACAAGGGCACATGAGTTTATATACTACAAAGGGGGTTCTACAGGTAATTGTGTGCCTGATCTCATATACTTTATTGGTGTGTGGATCATTGAATTTTCTGGATGGAATCATATGTCCACACATAACCTAGGCAACGTATACACCCTCGTATGTTGCTCTTGGTTTTCTTGGAGTAGTTGTCAACCAGATAAATATGTACCAACTTATCCCGGAGGTTCGTATTTCTCCAGAAGCAAATCAATTTTTAAAATATACACATATATACACATAATTATAATTATATGACTACTGAAAAGGGAGTCAAAATGGATCCACGAATTTAAGACACTAGCTCCTTTGGGTCTTAATGAAGAGTTTAACTTTACTCCATTTATACCCTAACCTCCTATCACAAAGTAGCTATATACTTTACTTAGTTAACACTTTCTGTTTACAATTTTTCCCTTCTATCAGCCAAAAAGCTAACGTTAGAAACTTTGTTACCGTCTAAAGTTCCATCTTGTGGTAAGACTGTCTCTTTCTTATTAATATTTTACCCTAAGCATTACTCCATATCACCCCTAATAAGCACCACAGCCTTGATGTCTTAAAAAACAACAAACAGACACAACAATAAAACAATACATATTTCTAATCACTTCTAACTAACGTATCTCTTGAAGAATCGCCCTGTCTTCATGTCCTAAGTACCTTCTTAGTACCCACAGAGAGGAGAAATCTCTTTTTAATCTCAATACACTCTTTTGTACCCCGGAAGGAGAAGAGATAAGCAATTCAAAATGAAATATGAATCAACAACTCTAATAACCTCTAGACCTATTACCTCAGCTTATCTTCTGTTTGAAGCGTTCATTTCATAGTGCGTGCCTACGACTCTCAAATTTCAATCTAAGAAATGTATCTATTCCACAAGTACATTTAAATTCATTGTGATAATCCTGCTCAGTACAAATTTAGTAATGGTAATCTAATTTTTATATTTGATTACTGTTTAATGAATGCGGGGGAAGATGAGGGGCTAGACTATGAGCTGTGGAATAGTTCCATATCCCACTCCGTTTATATCTTCATAACTTGCCCTAATGTGCTTAATTAATAATTAATTCCAATTATTATATGTTATACGTTATATATTATTTCTGTATATTTCATTAACTATGTAATTAACTATGAGAAACCCCTAAATATGCTTTAATTAATTGTATCATGCTGGTGCTTACAAATCCCTTTTTGCATTATTTAATATTAAATTGATAAATACATAAATAAATAAAAAGAAAGAAGAAAAATATTTTCCTTGGGACTGTCTAAACTTTCCTAGGCTATAATCTTCAGTTGACCGTGTGGGTATTCCTTTATTGACATCTAATTTAGTGTTAAATCCTACGTGATTATATTTAGTCTAATAAAGATTTAATTTATAAGACATTGTGTTTAAATAAATCTGTCATCGAGTTGTGATATTTCTCATCTTTTTTAACCATCTGTGTCTATATAAAATTTCTCTTCATACCTTATCTTTATAAAAGTATATTGATTTAAATTCTTTATAGTGACAATTATGTGTCTCCTTATAATAACACACCACAGTCCATCCCTCTATCCCCTCAACCCCTCCTTAAACGATTCTCCCAAACCACCAAACAAGTTTTCTATATTATAACCAATTCTTATTTTTCACCCATTCAGTAGCTTGCTCATGATTATTAAATGTGTACCAATTATTCTCATTCATAATTCTCAGGGAGGTTGGAAATCCCCATTTGAATTTTAAGTTTTGTTGTTTTATAATTGGGAAAATAAATGAAAAGGATCTCCTCTTTACACGTTTATGGTTAGAGACATCTGGCAATATTTTTGAGTCCTTAAATTTATCTTCCAATGGACTCCTTCTCTGAATCCATAGGTGTGGAAAGCCACTATGACATCACGTGGTAGATGATCTGGTGTCTTTCTATTACGTGGAAGTCTATGACATCTATCCATTTTCTATTCATGATTGTCGTTTGTCAATTTTCATCTAGACCGATTTCCTTGAGTTTGAACACTAATCTATTGTATGGAACTGTATCAAATGCCTTGGAAAAATCCAAATAGATCACATTCACTGCAACACCCTGATCTATACTTCTACTTACTTCTTCGTAGAACGCAATCAAGTTAGTTTGACATGACCTGTGCTTCATAAAACCATGTCTTCTGGTATATTCTGGAATCTTGAATTTGCTCTCCTTGATCTTCGAGGTCACTTATTTTTTCCTCTAACTGCATTTTTTTAGATTCCATCCTATTCTGTTTTTCTTGCATATCCTGAAGTTGATTTCCTCTCTGCTCTTCTATCTGTTCCATGTGTTGAATTCCCTGGTTAAGAGACAGGATATCTGATTTCAGGTCTGTGAATGTATTATTTATTTCATTTTTAAGGTCTTTAAGTACTATATCGAGGCATTCTTTTAGGAAGCTTGGAGAGACAGTGTCACTTTCTGGTGTGTGAGGCTGTATATTTTGAGATAGTGAAAGGGATGTATCTGCACTTTTCTCCATTAATTCAGGATCTTGTATGGAGAAAAAGGATGAAAGCCGTTTTTCTTGTTTTTGTCCTTTTTTCTCATTTTTTACACTGGATTTACTTTCTTGCATTCTTTTAGATGCCACTTTTAACCTACCCCCCTCACGCCCCTTTTTTTTCTTTTCTTTTTTTCTTTCTTTTTTCCTTAATGTATATGTGTAGGTTTAGCTCTAAATACTTAGTACAGCAAAGTCAATATTATGGCTGTTTTCTTTGGATTTGTTTTGATTTTAATATTTCAAGTCTAATGCTTTAATATATCTCTCTTTTTTTTTTTAAACAGAATATATCTGCAGATATTCTTTTTGGGTTCAGGCACGATTACTTATCTTTAAACATTTGCAGAATGTCATTTACTCTGTTTTACTTCCACAATTTACTCACAAATAATTAATACAGTTTATGTGTACCTGATTTTCTCTGCAGTTTCAAGCATTCAGCAGGATTCAGTGTTCAGTATTCAGTAATGATTCATACCTTACGGACCTTACTGATAGCTCCCGCTTCGATGAAAAACCAAGCATTTTTTAATTTGTCAAGCTTTAAGGGTCTTTAGGTGGGGTAAGAAGTCGGTGGATACTAAGATACCTCTATCTTTTAAGGTCCTTCTGTGTTTAGTGGGAGTGCTGCCAGCTGTGTATTCGTCTCCTTATGAGGTGGGGTTATTTTCGGTTGCCTTCTCATGGGTGTTCTTTCGGGCCTTTTGGATTGATGAGCTGGAAACTCTTGGTTTGTGTCGGGGGGGGTTCAATGCTGTGAGATCGACTTAAGGGCTGATAGGGTGGGGATTTGGTTGAGCCATTCCAAGATAAATGTATTTGGTAAAGGTTGTTTGGTAACATTATTTTCCCTTCCTGGGTCAGGAGTCTGCCTGGTTTTTATGTGCATCGAGCTATTTGGAGCTTCACCTGGAGGTACTGGGTTCTTTTTGGTACATGGGGATGGATCAGCTTTGTCGAGGTTTCAATTATTTTGGGTTTTTCAGATGGGCTTGACGAGGCTGGGTTTGGATCCCATGCAGTTTGGGACCCATTCTTTCTGGATAGGGGCGGCGATGGAGGCGTCCCGATTTACTTTAGGTGAGGAGCTGCTGAAACATATAGGTAGGTGGGAATCAGTATGGTTTAAGTCCTACTTATGGCCAGAACACTTGGTTTAATGGGTGTTTGTTTGTTTTATGGCTTGTCACTGATTCTGTTTTTGTTTTAGGTTGGGTGGCCTGGTTGGTGGGCACCTCTTACATCTATTGGGCGCAGAAGGGAGCTGCAGTTCGGAGACAAGGAGTGTAGCTGGGCTTTCCTGTGGATTTGGAGACACTGGAATGGTTTGGTTTTCAGGGTTTTGGTTGACAAGGCATTAGTGGGGAGATTTTTCGGAAGGTGGCAGCGGGTATTGATCCATGCTGGGGGTAATGATTTGGGACTGGTCCCAAAAAAGGAGTTGGTCAGGTGGATGAAGAAGGATGTGGACCGGCTACAGGAGCTGGTTACAGGTGTGGTGGTGGTGGTGGTGTGGTCCGAGATGGTTCCACGGTTTCACTGGTGACATGTCAAGGACCCGGCTGCAGTGGCTCGGTGTCAGGGTAAAATCAATAAAATGATGGCAGTCTTTATAAGGCGTATAGGTGGAGTGGCAGTTAGGCACGGGAAGTTGGAAGGCATGCTTCCTGGGTACTTCAGGAGGGATGGTGTACATCTTTCAGATGTGGGGTGCGAACTGTTTTTTTTGGGTCTTCAAGATGGTCTTCAACAGGCCTTGTTTCTGTGTGGTTGGGGAGATCAGGAGCTTTAGGTGTCAAGGCCTGAGCAGTGGCGCGGAATGGCCAGGTTAAATTGGGGGGTAGATGGAGGAGGAAGTGGGCATCCTGAGGTTTAGTGTTACACTTGGTTTGTAGGTTCGATCTCGTCGGTGGCTCGGAACCTGGGGGTTGAAACAGTTATTAAGTTACCCGGAGATATGTTCAGGTGGAAACCAAATTGACACTTTTATTACAAGCTGCTCGGAGAAAGTAATCAGACCACTTTGGTAATCAGATCACTACTTTGTAAAAACAGCTTTGTGACTTGCGCAACAAAAACCGGAAGTTTGAAGTCAAACTTTACCATAAAAGGAATTTACAGAACATATAAGCATATTTCAATGGTTATATATATATTTAAAGCATTAGGACATAAATTAGGACATAAGAAGGGGGGTTGAGGGTGATGCTGCAGAAACCACAGAATGTCACAAGTCAAGATTTTATGCTTACTTATGCTTACTTGTCAGACACTGAAAATTAGACTTAAAGCTAGAAGCATAACATAATTGAAAACAGACTGGACATCCGGTCATCTTAGTAGCTTGAGTCTGGGGTCAAGGTACCTTCCATTACAATTCCATTACAGGGTGTAGTAGTGTCTTGGCAAACCCATACAATTTAATCTGGTGGAAATGTGGTCAAATTGGATGGCCAGTTTCTGTGTTAATATGTTAGTTATATTGTTATTTATTGTTAATATTGTGGGGTCACTGCCAGGGGTATGTTATGTATATGGGGGGATGTTGGCTTTAATAATATTTGTTGGCAATGTTAAGGGTAAAGTTAACGAATATGCCAGTAAATCCGACTGTGCGTATGTCATGGGCATGATGTATGACTTCGAAAATGTCTCGAGATACTGAGAAGAGGAATGGGAACATGAATATATGATACCACAGCATAATAAATCAACTGTATCAAAAGTGTGCAACAAATACACAGAATCATAAAAATAGAAGATATATGTGACAACAACTTTTTAACAGGCACTGTTTATGAAGTAAAAGTAAAACATGCATTAAATGTTAGACGTGAGACACTATTTTTGATTACACGTGTAGTAATTTTAGCTTACCTGATAGGGTTGGATATAATTGTGTATGTTCCTTCTCCACAGAGAATGTGCCCGAACGACTTAACTGGAACAAATATATCACAAGAGACAAATAATCATTTAAAATAAAGGTAGTACAGGTAAGTTCAACAATTTAGAGCATACATTTTCCAGACTATAAATTCTTTACCCACAATTTTTTCCAAAATAGTTTCACCAAATACTGGCAAAAACATATATCTCAAATTGTTCTTATATTTATTTGTATAACATCAGCGCTTTACAATATTTGTATTTATTTATTTTTTGAATTCTTTAAATTGTGTGTAAGATTACAAACAAGCTGCTACAACCACAACAGCTCGTACAAGCGTTATAGTAACAGATATCGTAAGACATAATGGCTTTTAGGAAAATGGCATTCAGGCTCGTCTAGCTATGAGGGAAGAGGACGTTGAGACACAATTCTGCTTGTTCTATTGAACTAGATATGCAACTTAAATTGAGGTAGATGACTTGAAAAATCAGTCAGACATTAATTTGTGAAGTGTGAGTTCTACTTAACATGCTAATAGGCTATCTTGAAAAAATATATTACCACTGGATTATTAAGTTTAACTATTTCAGGTGATCAATTGGGGCACAATAACAGAACTACTACAAATAGCTAGTGGCTTATAGAGCGGTACAGTGTTAAATTATCATATTGGCTTTCTGCCCATGAGACTAAATGTGTGAAAAACAAATTGCATATAGAAAAAGAAAACAGATAATAAGCAAAGATGTGGGGAATCTTATCCTACCGCCGGTCAGCCAATGCCCATAGATGGGAGGCTACCGAGCCAGGGGTTTGAGAGTCCGAGCTGTACATGGGTCCCCGACAGTTCCAAGGGACAATCATGTGTGATGACTCTCTGGTTCCAGCAGTCCTCCATAACGAGCACTGGGCTCTGTGTCCACCTCCATGCACACAGAAAGTCTTGCTCAGTGGGAATCTTCCGGCATTGCAGGTTGCGTTTGTGGTAACTTCTGTTCACCTCCCAGCTTTGGCAGTTTTGAACCAGCAGCAGCGGTCGCATGTGCTTCTTTCTTCATTCGGGTCACAAGTCAGGTAAGTAGCATTTTGGTGGGGAGCTGTTCCTCTGACAGCCAGGCACTCACCTTGGTTTCTTCCCCAGCTGCTTCTTCTTTAATGTGACTGTAGTGTTGCGCAATGCAGGCTTGACTCTGGGTATTCGAGGTGAGGGCGAAGGTAGTGGCAGCAGAGGCCTCTTGGGTGCCGTGCGGGCTCTCGACTTTATAGAAGGATAGGTAGGTAGCTCGGCTGTATGCTCCATCTGAACAGCTGGTAGGTGTGCGTAAACGACTATCAATGCAAAGCCAGAATTCCCAGCAGATTGCCTCAAATCTAGTGTGGAAGTGAACGCTCCAACACTGTCTCTTGCTAGAGCTCTGTATGCTCGGCATGGTGGCCATCTTGGACAATGGTGCTTGGGTTTCATGCATGCAGGCCTCAGTCGTGGGAATGTGTAACCCAGTGGAGACCGGGATATCCCCCACTGGTCCAGAGGGGGGAGGGAGGTAGCGGGACTGCAGGTATGAGCTGTGAGATGAACGCCTGGCATCAGGGAATCGATAACTTCTCCCAACAATCCGTGCTCTAGACACAGTAGGCCTCAAGACCGGGTACGCATCTCATCCAGCAGGACGCTTGAAATCAGACCCTAATGGGTAAGTATGCTGTGCACAGCTATTGCCTTTAAAATAGAATATCAGTTTTCGTGGTTTCCCCAACAAATGCACACTTTTATGGCCAGTTGAGGAGAGCTATGAGAAAGTGCGTCCGGCCATCTTGGATGCCAGGCCCCGCCCCCTGGGTAGAATATTTTTAATGTGGTTGTATAATAATAAATAAACCAAACTGTTATAAAGAAACAAGAGGTCAGGGTGACCCTGTTTAAATGAGCTATCAATCTAGACAAGGTGAGGTATAGAAACACAAGAGGAAGAGCAACATATCAAATTTGTGTCATTTTTGGATTTGTCCATGTGGCATTTTAGTTCGGACAAATTTCATCAATGAATAAACTATTCAGATGAGTTTAAAGGGCACAAAAACAGTCCAATCGGTGTACTAGAAATAATATGTATATATTTTACACTAATAGGTACATTTTATTACCATTTGGTTCACAGATGTAGTAAGAAAAAGTAACTTATAGAAGGAAAAAAATGAAAAGCAGTAAAAAAAAAAGAATCTATATTTATATGTTTGTAAATTTAGATTTAATCTATATATAAATATATATAAATTTATAGATATTGTATTTACTGTTGCTTCTTTTTTTCTCTCTATTGTTCTTCTTACTGTGCACTGTGACTAAAATCAGCATTTAATGGCTGTGGCCTAACCGTCAATCTTTTTTTTTTTCTATGCCAGCTCATAACTCCAAATCACAAAGCAAATACAACTATTCGTTCGTTGCCCGTTTTGTTTTATTTGTGATTTATCCTTACAGCATTTCGAAATTATGGCATTTGGAAGAGCCTCCGATGGCCCAAAATTCTGACAAATCGAAATTAATTTTAAATCGAATGCACAAGTCCACTAATTATGTTCTGAGAGAGCAAGAGGCAGATTTAAAGGGGCGCTGTAAGCACCGTAAACAGTACACTACAGCTAATTGTAGTGGTTACAGTGCGAAGAGATTTTGTGTGCCGTAAAAAACTATTTGTGTTAAACTCTTTTCAAATGGTTTGACAAATTTGGGCTCTTTATGTCCATGAACCCATCTCTCTCTGCTGCACCTCATTTCATGCTGAAAAGAAATGTTTAAAGACTTATATAAAAAATATATACCGGTATATATTCCTCCCCATATCAGAGCAAGTTCTAAAATCTATGTGTTCCGTCAATGTTTTTAAGATTCCAATGCAGGTGGGACATTGCCATAAACTAGTTTTGCTTTTATATATCGGTACACTAACATCCTAGCATTTATAGGCAAGCACACACTTGCTTCTGAACTAAGGCCTATGCTTCATTTACATTTTCCTTTCCTATAGTCTCATTTCTGTACTATAATACTTTAATATTGTGTTTTTCATTGGCAATTTTATTTATGTTTTCCTCTTTACGATTGTACATCTTATTTTTTTTTTTTTATATGTGCAATACAAACATATATCCAATTCTACATTGTATAGATTAAACAAGCCTATGGAGGGAAGGGATTGAATTAATTATAAGTATGTGATTTTTGTGCAGTTTCATAAAATGGAACAGTATATTCTTTTTATAACAGTCACTAACAAAATAATATCTCTACAAAATAACCAAAATGAAGTAATCCACGCATTTTATAACTTTATTTATTCTCTAAAATTGTGTTTCACACAGTACTTGTTAAATCTAAATCTGCATAACCCAACCCTTCTCGTGACATTTAAAAAGGCAAAATCACTAATGGCACTTCAGTGATAATGGGGTGTTATGACAGAATTGCCATGTCACCATCACTCAACGCTTGGCTTTTAAAACATGCTATTTAGAACATCAAGATTTGTAATGGCTATTAATATTGTATAATTCATTTTTAGAAAACAGTTTGAATAGCCAGAACATTAAATATTGATACAATAAGAAAAACTCACGTATACGTTTCGCCAAAAAAAATGCACAAATAATGCGATATACAGACTATTGCAGACAGTGACAACAAGTCATAAAACAAGCTTTAATCCTTCTTGTATTTCCATCTACGCATGTGTTAAGTATTTTTTTTTCGTTTTGCTGCCACAATCATTAAATATTTAAGTCAACATTTCCATGGTAATTTTCCTCGATGTTCACTACTACAAAACAAATTTAGAAAATAATTTGCAGTACAATTAGCATTCTCTCCTAACATCATTCGGGATCTAGAAATCCATGGGGAACACAGCTGAAGCATTTCAACATGCAAACAGAAACAAATTAAGTTTGTTTTATGATATTTCATTTTAGGCTTGAAAGTAACCTAAAGTTATGTGTTTGTGATATGCCAGCCCAGCATAATGCCACCACCTATGTTCATGGCTTTAGCATTTAAGGATTTAACCCATTTCTGAGATACATGTTGACCTTTTTTTGTGTTTAAAAAAAAAAATAGTATTTGTATATAATAGTATAAGTCCACATAGACAGTGGGATAACAAAGCAATTTGATAAACAAATTTCTGCTCCGGGCTTCTAAAAAAAAGTCAGTTATGTAAATGTATAAAAAAAAAATCCTAGGTACAATAGACAATGAGAGATTTAAAAAAAGGAAATATCACTTCTAGATGAATTCATATGTCTATCGCTCTATGTGTTTCTTAAAGGCATAAGGCTACATTTAATGATATAATCCATCACTTCAGGGCTCATACATGTATGGCAAAACTACTTCTCATCACTAGATATCCTAAGGAGAAAGAGAACGAAATACGGAGAGAATGAATGTCATTAGTTGCTTTTATACAATGCCCTAGGGTGATGGATATTAACAGTCACTGTCCTCAAAGACAAACTACACCACAAACAGCCCTTCTCTACACACACTACAACACAAACAGACAGATCCACACACACACCCAACTCTACAAGGATCATCCACCAAACAACAGCATTGCCACAAACACAACCCCATCCAAGCGTACAGCAAGAACACTATATCATAATCAAAATAAAGGATAAAAGAGGTTTCCAGCGCTTACAATGTCCAAATGTGAAAGGCAGCTGTAACCCCCAAACCAGTGTCTCTCTTGTCTGGTCATTGATATGGAGTAGAGGAGATAAAAAAATGAGAGAAGCGCCTTGGAGGGTGTGGCAGAACCAGCCTCGCGACTGTCCACCGGAGGAGCCTTGTTGCTCGCCTACTCCCTTTAGACTATGGCCCGGCATTTAAAACCTTTTATTTTTCCTGCAGAAAGGCTTATTCGTGCCTTTCTCCCGGGGTGTTCGGTAGATTCAATCTTCAATCTACCGAACAAAGTACCGAACAATCGACCACCTGGGAACTGGAGTGTGCCGTCAATTGACCGCCCAGAAGCTGCGGTTAACTGCAGCTTAATTGACGAACGCCGGGTGGCCTTTGTTCGTTTGCCGAACATGTGGCAGTGGCCATTTTAACTCCCGAATGGCCAGCAGTGTTCAGCGCCCAAACTATGGAACTGGAAACGGACACTTATTTGCGCGAACACCACTGAGCTGCCAGCCTCCTTACCTCTGCATTTGGTAGTGTAACCGAATGCATGTTCATTCGGTAGTTTAACCATATGAACAGCATCACCCCAGATAGCCATGCCATGGAGCCTATTCATGTAACGAAAGACTATGGGAAAGACTTTGACTCCATGGCAATTGAACTGTATGTATGTGATCTGAGCATCATTCGGTAGTGATGTGCGCTCAGATCTAAGCTATCTGGGGATAGGTAGAATGTATATTTTTTGTGTAGTAAGTGTAACATTGGATATTTTAATGTATTTTATTGTCCTTTGTCTGCCATGTGGTTAATGGAGTTTTGCCTCTATCCTTGCAGATAATTGGATTACTTCCCAATTATCTCCAGGACAGAGAGGAGGGATTGTGATGCATTGTGTGGATTGTAAGCTTGTGATTGGTCAATGTCCAATATGTTTCCCAGTCTTCCATCTGGTCCTCTAGGGGAGTGTCCACCAGGTGGGAGACCTGCATAAAAGCTGGGCAGGTAGCCCCAGTAAATAAGTTCTGCTTGATCCTCAAACGAAGTGTCATCTCGTTCTTAGGGGGAATTGGATTGTATGCTGTTACAGTGCGACTGCCAGGAGTATAAACTGTTCGTATGGTTTTTCCTGTTCGGCTGTTTAACAGCATTCGTGTGTTTCCTGTTCGGGAGTTGGAGGATTCGTATGGTTCCAGTTGGGGAGTTGGAGAATTTGTGTGTTTGCAGTTCGGGAGATTGGTGATTGCAGTAGCTGCCTGTGTATCTGGAAGGGGAATATTGCCTAAACGGTTTTTAACCTCTTGTGTGCAAAACGGTCCGTTACAGAGGTGTCGTCAAATTACAAGTGACATGTAATGGGAAAAGAGAGGAGAAATATATGGTGCAGTATATCAAATTTACAAATTAAAAGCAGGAGGAAATACACTGACCGTGTAGGGAGCTAACTCTTAGCTCTAGATGTAGCACCTGGGCAGTACAATCCCCGCCTATGGATATAGTGATAAAATCTTGGTCTGACCGAATCAGGTAAGCATATGTAATCTAAACACAAGATCAAAAAAATAGTGTAATATGTCAGAAAACCAAAACTTAATAAATAGTATAAAGAGGCACACTCATATTTGTTAGAGCCCTCTAATGGTTCCTTGCATATGGCCTGGAGTGGAATAATCCCCACCCTTGGGATTTAGGTGCAGACTTGTTTGCACCTTGTCAAGTGCACTTGAAAAAGCTTACCCATTAGGTGAAATGCTTTCTCCTTCATCACCCCCTATAGCCACTGGTACCCTCCAAGCTGGCTATCATTTAGCCTATTTACTCTACTTTATTTACATTACTATCTACTCTATTCTCTCTTTGTTGTATAGTCTACCTATATTTCATCATTGACTTGACTCATATCACCCCATACTGTCTCTATAGTGATTAGTATTTCTTTACCATATGGGTATTTTACCCATTATAGGAGTATTTTGCTCCATATGTTGATATCTGTCCTATATATACTTTAGATTTATTAGGTAGACCTAATTAAGACCAATTTTTGTGTGTTTTAAGCACTTTATTTATTTTTGGTAGCACTTTTTCACCGTTTTCTGGGTTATTCATTACAGATTATTTTAGTGCTTCTTTATTAAAGATTATTTGTAACTATTGACATTCATTATACCCTGATTTCTGAGTTATTTACTCTATTTAATGGGCACACCCTTTGTTGTTTTTTGGGGAGCTGGACCTCTGCTCTCCCTCCCAATAGACCAATTTCTGGGATCTCTTTTTCGTCTAAGTTCTATACTTTGAGACATTATAGTGGTAAATAAGGGAACCATCTGCGGTTACAGTTTCAGCACCAATATTTAACAGAAAGCTAAAGTTATCATAGCAGGTGCACTACTGAAGATGAGATCACGTAAAGGAGAGCTAAGAGAGGGCTCAGAAGATAGACAGAGAGAGAGATTGAGATGGAGCATTATACAGAGACATGTATTGTGCGGGAATCACTGTATTGCAACTCTGTGTAATCCATCACAGTGATCTTAGCTCTTGTGAGTATCTCGTTATGGTGCCCAGATCTGTGTGTTATTTCTCAGTAATTAATTCAGTTCTACTTGATGCATGGGTATCTCTGTAATCTACCCAGCTCTGTGTATTGTATAGGTATATTTGTATTGTGCCCAGGTCTCTATTTTGTTTTCAGCTCTGTTTGTTGTATGGATATCGCTGTATTGTTGTCAGCTATGTGATATGTTTATGTTGTGCCCAGCTTGTTTTATTGTATGATCATTTCTGTATTATGTTCAGTTCTCTATATTGTATGAGTGTCTCTGTACTGTATAGGGAAGAGCATAATTCTGGAGTTGGAGTCTGGCGCCCCACCATCTTACAACGTCACCACTGCTAAGAAAAAATTAATAAAAGATGAAAATAATGTATTTCACATGAGCAATTCCTAGTATTGAGCATCTTAAAATATTTACACACAAAGCAGATGCAAGGATTTCAAGATTCCAAGCACCAGCATCACTTCACATCCTTCAAGTGATCATGGTACTTGGAGTAACCCTTTAATGCCCCTGTGGGCACATAACTTGGGAAACATGCCTCTACCCACTCCAGAAATATAAAATAATTAAATATACAAACACACATTCTGGCACACACAAATACACATTCTCAAATTCATACACATTTTCACACTCACATACAAGCACACACACACATAATCACACACTAACATGGATTTTTTTTAGTGGTAAACCCAGCCTTCCATTCTCTGGGAGAGCTGGAGTGGATTGTTCCCAGCATTCCAGTGGGACTGCTATAATCACTGTGCTCTTCCTGCACAGCACCTATCTGACCGAAGTAAAGCGATGAAGAGAGTTGTCACATCCTGGCTGCCAGCATCACTATAGGCTACGTAAGGGCTGGGCAGTCTGCCCCTGTGACTGGTTGATATTATTTATTTATTTATTACATTCGTCTAAGGCAAAGGAAAGGTTTTTTTTGCTGTAAGAACAATAAGGATGTGGAATTCTCTGCCTGAAGAAGTGGTTTTATCAGAGTTGATACAGATGTTCAAACAGCAACTAGATGCTGCTGCATACTTGCAAAAACATAATATTAAAGGATATAATTTTTCAATGTAGGGTATTAGCTGATTGATCCAAGGATAAATCTGACTGCCATTCTGGGGTCTAGAAGGATTTTTTTTCCTAGTTTGTTACAAAATTGGAAGTGCTTCAAACTGTTTCTTTTTCCCCTTTTTTGGATCAACAGCAAAAAACAAATGTGAGGAAGGCTGAACTTGCCTATTTGATATTGATTCCTTACTGTGCCCATTGATAGCCTATATATTTGTATATTTAGCCTGTGTTTCTTTGGCTAATAATGAGTTATTGAGCAATTATAGAGCCATTGATTTGGTCATTCAGGTAGTTTGTGATAGATTTATTTTTATAATGTTTTCTTTTCCTATTTTTCATCTATTCTTGTATATAATTGCACCGTGCTGTGAAAGATGAAGTGAGCAGCAGATAATTGCATACTAAATGGAAAAAGCAGCTCCTGTTAACATTTGTGAAATCTTTCTTTTTGTTCATATTTATTGGACCAGAGCTGCTTCTATGCCACGTGTTAATTGATGTAAGTCAAATTGTGGTAAATTGTATTAAAGTTGTTTTGTATCTATTGAAAATGAGAGATCATTCAATATGTTGATGTGAAAGGTGAAATACAATAACAGGTTTTCGATAGCTACTTTTAGATTTTAAAGTGCCCAATCGTTTAACCCCTTAAGGACACATGACGTGTGTGACACGTCATAATTCCCTTTTATTCCAGAAGTTTGGTCCTTAAGGGGTTAAACAAACAAAAAAATTGTTTAGGTACTTTCAATCTATTCAAAAGTAGTTTTAACATCCCCAGGGTTCATTCGTGTTACTGCCACTGGAAACAAAACTGTGCTACATTGTCGGAATGGTAGGCGAATTCTGTAGTAAGAATCATTGTTTTATGCAAATTCTGCTGAAATACAACAGATGCAGTTATTTATATAAAAGATTCAAGGTTATTTGCAAAAGTGAGATTGTTGTGAATTGAAAGTCAATTTCAGATTAATAGCCAAAGTAGCCGAACTGGAAGAAAAGTTGACTTTGAGAATGTTGCCAGATCAGGTAGTTCGGCCATGAATGTAAAATACATTTAGATTTCATTTTGAGTTCTTCCTGGATCAAGAAGCTATTACCCCCACTAATTAAAATGTATATCCCTGTATATTGTGATTTTGCAAGTATTTAACCAATGCTGTTTAACCCCTTAAGGACACATGACATGTGTGACATGTCATGATTCCCTTTTATTCCAGAAGTTTGGTCCTTAAGGGGTTAAACAAGTAGACAAAACAAAACACAATGTATATGAGCGCTTATTTAGTGCAAGTGTTATAATAATTATATGTGCAGAACAAAAATATCTCTTAGCTGCTACCACACTGTGATGTGCAATTCTCCCCCAAAAAAACACACAAAAGACAGAGAAAATTTATACCAGATACAGTGGAGTGCTTAAATTGTAATAGTGAATAAATAATACACCTAGTGGAAACAAGAAATGTTCCTATACCATTCACTTCTGTTTCTTTAACAGTGTTGTATATACCTTTAAAATAAATATAAATAACAGAAAATAGTGTAGTACCCTTTTGTACACAAATATAATACACAAAACAATGCAGCACTCACATGTTCCAGAGCTTTAACCTAGATCTGGGAATCTTGGCTTGGTTTAGGGTTTCCCTATGCAAGGTTATAGCTTCCAGTATCTTAAAAAAGAGATTTAGAGATAGTATAACAACATTTAGGAAATATTCCAATACATAGAAAAGTAGAATACTTACAGGCCTGGAGCCTATGAATTGACTCAGTGGAACAGCAGAGTATGGTTTGGGACCATACCACCTTCTTTGGGAATGCAGGAACACTGATGGTTAGTGCAAGGATAAATAAAGTATACATTTTTAAAAAGTGTATACTTTATTTAAAACTTAGTAAACAAAAATATTAAAATATAATATATTGGGGCCAGGGCCGGGCCGCCGAGCAGAACGGTCGCAGGAAAGCTCAGCTCCTGCAAACAACGACCCCATAATGCCTATAAAACACGACTTTCATCACCAACCTCAACTGCGCCACCTGCACCGGGGAGAGGCTTGATCATTGAGTTTTAGTGCCCCGGAGGGGATATCTCTGCAGCAACAAGCGGGACTTTTTCCTGGCGGTGAGTGGAGTGGACGGCCGCCGCTCCACTATCCCGCCTACCGGAGCCAGACAAACAAACCACATCTGTGGTCCCGGTCCCCCCCCCCTTGGACCGGGGGGGGTGATCCCGGTCCTCACCCCACAGCCGCATCCGAGCCAGGCGACCACCAGAGCCCAGGGACGCCAGCATCCCGCTCGAGGGCAAGGCGCACCACCCAAGATGGCGGGGACCATGTGCGCTGGAACCAGCAGAAGGGATTGCCCTCACGCAACGACCAAGCAACCGTCGGGGTACCCAGATGCCGGTCTGAGGGGCTAGGAAAGCCCAAGCCTAACTCCCTCTGCACAGCAACCCCGCAAGCGAACGCTTACCTGACCACTCCACGTGGCAAGATACAGGCGAGCAGTGGCGGAGACCCAGCAGGACCCAAACTGACTTCCACGCTAATAGACCGCCACAAGCCTACCTCTGCCAGCGTCCACCAACCTCACAGGAGAGCAAGGTACTCACCCCACGCCCGCTTTGCAACACAAAGAGGGCTCAACAAAGCCGCCCAGACCCACAGCGGCACCACAGAGGTCACTCAGGAGAGTGCACACAAGGGCACAGCTGCAGCTGGAGAAACGGAAAAGAACCTCCAAGCACGAGCAAAGCACCAACTTACCTGCAATCAATGGCGCCGCCACGCAGTGTGACAGCTGGGATGGGACTGTGCTGTGCCCCGGGCTGGCATGGTCAGACTGGGGCACGGGACTGAGCTGTGAGTAAAGCCTCTGGCTGCTCGCTACCAAAACTTGCCTGCACACCTACACACATAAGTACAACGAGCATGGATACACACATATATAGTCTGGCATGTGACACTATATAATAATATTAAGCATATCGTTTAACATGTACTGCTTTCTTTAGCATCTGCTATGTAGGCATACACTCCAACATCCAGCCTGCTAACTAGACGTGACGTGTAACCTCACAGCCTAACTGCAATATAGATTGCTCAGGTCTTATACTGCAAATCTTAGATAGGCACAAACGATAAACATATATTTTGCAATCACAACAATGATATGTCTAATGTACCTACTATACACATGCCTTGCTACTACTCATGTTTTATCACTGTCCACCCACACTCTAAATATAAAACGTGCACATGTCTCTATATACCCCACTGTAACAAATGTCACTGATATTAGCGAGTGGAATGCCTTTGGGGGTGCCACAAGCATGCCTGTCAAACCTATAAGCACGAAAAAAATAAAGAATTCAAAAAAATATATATATATAATATATAGTCCCAGAGACACGTTTTCGCCGAGATGGCTTCCTCAATCTGGTGCCTCTCTATAGCTCTGGAACATGTGAGTGCCCCATTATTTTGTGTATTATATTTGTGTACAAAAGGGTACAAAAGGGTACTACACTATTTTCTGTTATTTATATTTATTTTAAAGATATATATGACACTGTTAAAGAAACAGAAGTAAATGGTATAGGAACATTTCTTGTTTCCACTAGGTGTATTATTTATTCACTATCACAATTTAAGCGCTCCACTGTATCTGGTATCAATTATCACTGTATAGATCTGTATAGACTCTGATAAACCCACCTATTCTGGCAGAGAACTCCACATCCTTATTGTTCTTACTGTAAAAACCTTTCCTTTGCCTTAGGCTAAATCTCCTTTCTTCCAGTCTAAATGTGTGACCTTGTGTCCTATGTATTCTCCAATTTATGTATAGATTTCCAGTTCCAGTTCAAAGTAAATTCCAAAGGAATTTAACATTTTAGCCAAAATGACAAAACTGAAATCTGACTTAGAGACTGTTCCCGATTCAGTCTTGTCCTGTAATGTAAAATTCACTTTGAATTAGCTCTAAATTCCCAACAGTTCAAGCTTAAATGAATAACAAAGCCAGTGTTTTTAATATCTACCTAATAGCAAAATACCAATACACATACAAAGATCAGGTATGTACAAATAAAATTACAACTATAAATATCACACCCTAATGGCACAAATGACACCTGACACATACACAATGACACATACAGAATATTATCAAAGCAAAGGCTATATTGTCTATGAAAATTAAATTTACATCCCAATAGAAAATGAGACACCATAGACAAATTGTGAAGAGAATACAAACATACAAAATTAAGCCCTGTGCTCAAACTTCCACTACTCCTGGGTGGCAGCAATGACTAGAGTAGACATGAGCCCCAATACATACAATAATAACCAAAGAGAAAAGTTCCTTTATCTTCTTGGCAAACTCCGCTACCACCTGTATTCCGATGACACCCAAATATATCTCTCCTCCCCTAATCTCTCTCCCACTGTCCTACAACGTGTCACCACTTGTCTTTCTGCTTGGATGTCCTCCTGCTTTCTAAAACTCAATAGAGTTTCTTATCTATCCTCCTCATAATGCTGGTCCTTCTTTTTCCCTGCAAGTTGATGGTACTTGCATCAGTCCATCCTTGCAAGCTTGTTGTCTTGGTGTTATCTTTGATCCTGGCCTCACCTTTGCATCTCATATCCAGTATGTTGCTAGAACATGTCGATTCCACCTTAAAAACATTGCCCCTGTTTGCTGCTTGCACCCTTACTGCTAACTCACGCTTGCAGGACTTTTCACGGGTGGCTCCTTTCCTTTACAACAGCCTGCCTAACACTCATCAGACTCTACCCTAGTCTATAATCAATTAAGAAGTCCCTCAAAACCCATCTATTCAGAAATGCTTATGGCCTCCAAGAGTAACTTCTTTGTTACATATCTGTCTCTTGAGAGTGGAGCCACACTCCACTCTAACCTCCAGTTCTGCTACTTTTCCACCTTGTGGGGTTGTTGTCCTCCTTTCTGACCTATTGTGTTGTTATACCCCACCAACTCTAGACTGTAAACTCGTTTGAGCAGGGTCCTCATCTGCCTATTGTTTCTGAATAATTTTGTAAATGTCTCATTTAATGTTAATAAAAAATACACTATTATACAATGAGGTGACCACCAGAAAAAGTGGATAAATAGATTTACCCTAATTTATCAGTAGATTGTAAGAAAACTCCTCATGTCCTCTTTAAAAACCATACACATATACAATCTAAAAAATAAATAGAACAGAACGCAAATCATGTAATATTGTTAAATCACCAAAAGAGAGTGGTGTAATTATTACACTCACAAATATAAAATGGATAGTAGGCAAGTAGATAAACTTTGATGTGAAAGACCTTCCTATTTTCTCTTTTCCTCATGTACAATACATGGAAAAAAACACAAACACATAGTGTAGCAATACAAAAAATGCAATAAACCGCTTTATTAAGTTGCACTCACAAGATAAAAGACCAAATCAGGCACATCAAAACCTCACTCTGGAACCAGGACCTTGGTGGGGTTCTTTGAGGGATAGTTGTGCAGCAGCAATTCGAAAAAAACAATAAAACAATAAGAACAAATTCTAAATAAGTTTAAAATCAAACACTATGTGTCTCTAAGCCCTACGAGTTTCATCCATTGCAGGACTTCCTCAGGGGCATCTGTAGTGTGAATGAAGTTCTCCACGTCTATTTTCACGCCTTCCTGTAATGCCATAAGCCAATCGGGATCGATCATTTAGTTTTAAAATGTCCCTATTTTCATAATATTGTAGATAGCTGCGGAATAAGTTGGCTATCCCAAATCCCTATTCACATTTAAATAAATGGATGTTTTTAGTATCACTCCAATGGCCATTAAAGTATAGGTTCACCTGCCAAGTCAAGGCAAATCACTTAGGTGAGTCCTACTCTAACAATTCACCTTGCTGTTTTCAGCCAAAAGACAAAAATCTCTAATGAGACAGAGAGGGGTATTTTTCTAAACTCCTACACACTTCTTAACCCTTAATAGGGAACACATTGGCTGGGTGGCAGCACTGTAACCTGGCTGTATAACATGAAAGCAAATACAAACACAAAAAATTAAGACCTGTGCAAAATTGTAAAGTGAGCAGAGACTCAAAAGTGCATAAAAAAAAACAAATGTTTCAGTGTATAACCTTTATCATGGAAAGACCCACAACTAAGCACTTTTATATATATCCTAGAAAACATCGTCGACTACCCACACCTGGTCGATGGGTGGCCAGTCATCCTGTTCCTCCTACCAAAAGAGTATGCCCAAATTAAAGATGTAAAATTCACAATAGAGCACTCATATGTCTGAACCACATAAAATTATAAAGAACCCCTCAATCTATTATTACTGGCACCTCCTATACCAGCACAAAAATGAGGTTTTAGCTGTGACAGTAAAAGTATAGGATCCACATAGGATCTGTCTCATGCCCAATATATGTGTGACATAAAAAAGAGGCTTGGAGCGCTTGCATGAATTGCAACCATCAGTAACAAAAATAAATAACCTGAATCCAGATTGGCAATAGGGGGGGGGGATCTTATGATAAAGGGGTTTATTTTGCTCTGTTTTTTTATAGGGGATAGAACCTGGAAATTGTTGAGCTCTGGTCATTGTGGACTAGGGTTGATTGATGCATGCATGCCATCCTATCTAATGTTAATCACGATCATTAAGTTATTCATTAAAGTCCGAATGGCACAGTGCCAATTCAAACTGAAAAATGCAGACATTGTTCAAACTATTCAACAATGTCCAGATTTTGCAATTCAGGCCCTGAACAGGCTTGAATTAGGTCCATATGAAATCTGGAATACTGGCTGAGTGGTTGGTATTTGCCATTGTGGTTGGTATTTGTTCATTTTACAAGCAAAAAAGGAAGTAAAAAAGAGTCAGTGATAGAGAGCATGCACGTGCATACAAACCTTCACTGAATCTAGACACCAGTAAGACACTCCAGGGGTGTCTCAGGGCTTAACCCAATTGATATAAAACATACAAAATAGCAAGACAGTTCCTCTCAAAGCTAATGAGACAAAGTGTCTCCTGGAATTATAACAGTATCCTTAGAAAATTGATGTAGCCGAGTACGGTGTTTTGTTACATTAAATCTCTAAGGATACTGTTATAATTCCAGGTGACACTTCGTCTCATTAGCTTTGAAAGGAACTGTCTTGCTATTTTGTATATTTGTTTATTTTCCCTGGATTTTTCCCAGGGAGCAGGGAAGCAGTGCTTGGTGGACATCAGCTTCTAAAATAGTTTTGACTACGTACATTGTGGAGACAGGCCATTCCTGGTACTATATCCATTACATTGCACTGGAGTAGTTGTGGTGCTTGGAGTATTCCTTTAATAAAGTTGCTGTCCTATTTTGTGCTAAGTTAATTGCAGAATTCAAGATTCCACCAGCATTTCTATAAAAAAGCATTCCTTCACAATACCCGCCTTCTCATCCTTCCCTTAAAACCATTATATTTTTGGTGTAGATAAAACCATTATTAGTTGTTAAATAGTGAAACAGTAATATAAAGCATAGGTAATTTCATAACACACAGGTGTACTGTCTCCATTTAACAACTAGAAAAATGTACTTCCATCAGATACAATTTATTTAAAGAGGCAGGATGACCAATATTGTATACGATCTACAATAAATCCATTGTAACGTGAACAGAGTGGAGATTTAAGAACTGCCAGCAATCCTCTATTGACTAGATAATCCAAATGCTAATGCCACATATAAATAATGTATTTGAGCCCATAATCAATAGCAGCCCATTCTACCATAATAGAAAGGATAATATCTCACAGAAGTGATAATAATGTTCACAGACTTTTTTCGAACTAGCTGTGTTGATCAACAGTTAGACTTTAAGAAGCTTACACACATACAAAAATCAATCTGTAAGTAGCATAGCCGTTAATCAGAACTGTGATGAAGAGCTATTTTGAAAGAGTATCTAAGCTCAGACCCGTTATGTAACGAAATAAACACTGTCCTCATTTGTTAGTTTTATCTTTTTTGTTGTTGTAAGTGGAATCTAATTACATTAAACCTCTTTTCTGTAAAGTGTACAATAATTAAGAATTATACGAATGAAAGCAGAGATACAAATTCTAACTGCCTCGTTCGTCATCATTCGCATCTAATTCTGACTTGGAGCAAATGTGCTCTAGTTTCGATAAGTCATAGAATTGTTATTCTGTATAAACTAAGCACGAGATAAACTTGGGGAAACGTTTGGTTTTTCCCTCATGGCAAAATTCATTGCTGATTTAATTTGACTTTTTTTGGTGATATATGTCATGGAAAAATAAAAGAAATGATCTGAAAATAAAATTCTCAATTAACAAGACATTGCTTACACTATGGTACGTTCACAATTAGGTGATCACAAACAGGTGCTTTTGTGCTTTTGCAGTAGATCAGAAATCTAGACTTAAAATGCCAAATAGACACATACAGCAATCCCATAAATACACCAGTGAGTGAACATGGCTATTATGTCACTATGAATACAGCATGCTTTTCATCAATTTAGCTGAATGTGCAGTGATCACATACAAGGCAACCAAGGCTCAGAGTAATGAAGTAATTTCATTGTTTTGTATAAACTTTTCAAATTATCACAATCTGTTAGAAAAACTCTTCAAATTAATTTTCTACAAGAATCCCCATAGACTGTAATGATGACTTCTGTAGATAAATCATTTGAAAAGTTTTTCTAACAGATTGTGATCATTCGAAAAGTTTATCCAAGAGAATTAAATCAAGGCATAGGTAATGAAGAGCAGTAAGCACCAATTTGCATGGTGCACGCATACTAGCTTGAGACCCAATGTACATTGATACTTGATGTCATGATCCCCATATAATATTCCTGGGGTTCTTTCACTGAGTCTCACTCTGTGGCCGACGTGGTTCCTCTTTGGGGCCCACAGTTAATACGCAATCCGGAATAGCTCCACACACGAAGGGGCCAGAATCTCCACTCCATAATGACATCATAGGCACACACGCTCCCTATGACCAGCCTCTTAAGGGGGCAGGGAACATAATGAATGAGAACAATACAGATCAGACCAACCCCTTTATAACCACATCTAACCATGTCTCAGTGCTCAGTTATACTGTGCTCTCATTCCATACACCAGTGATTCCTATTGTCTCCTTGATCTTTGAACTATTTGCCTGCATTCCCTTTATGATCCTGAGCTGCCTGTCCTTGACCTTGACTTACCCTGACTGCTACCTGGGTTCATCCTTTCAAAAACCGTAACAGAATAACTGAGCCATTTATGGAGCCTGCAGAACTAGCCAAAATGCTACACACTCTGACTAGACAGGTGTCTATGCTTACTCAAGCTGTACAAGAGTTCTAGACACATGCCGCTTCCTCTGCCACTGTAAATTCGTAAGCATCTCCTGTTGCGTACCTGTTGCAGCGTTTACAGGAGACAGGTCTAAATACCTTTCCTTTATCATGACTTGCAAACTATTATTTGATCCGAAACCCAGAACTTATCACTGTGATGCTATTAAAGTTTGCACCGTTATCAGTTCTCTTTCCGGACCTCCACAAGAATGGGCTCATAACCTCTTACCTATCAATGATGCAAGTACCCAATCCTGGAGTGCTCTTGTTACCACCATATCTGCTATGTACAATGATCCTAATAAACAAGATACTGAACAAACTAATATTAGAGCATGACGCCAAAGGTCTATGCCATCACTGAGCATTTAATCCCTGCACTGCATGACAGCATAGAATGTTGTGTGGTCCATAAGTAGTTCAATAAAAGCACTCATTCTACCTTTAAATTATATTTCTAGGAGTGGGGGCTGGGAATGTAATCACCGTGCTAAAGCTCCCATTTTATATTTTCAGCAAATTTTGCATTTTTGTTGGATGTTTTTGTTGAGAAAATGTATAGACAACCTTCAGGAGTAAGTTACCTTACTGACTATTTTTGACACAGGAAATGAAATGTTTAACAATAGAAATGAAAATGAAAAGCAGGCAAAATTTTTAAATTTCACAGCAGTTGTCATGCTACTCTAACAGTTAAAATAGCATTCTGCTTCTCATTTTGGGCAGATGAATATTAGTAATGGTTGGTGAAATTTAAAGATGGTGGGACACAACCCACCCCGTACTCTGACTTGTTGTTTTCGACCACTTAACCCAATGAGATGCCATTGCCGCATCAAAGTACCTGCATCTCCACTCAGAAGAGAATGGAAACTACAGAAAGATCACGAGAGAACACTTTATTTTGTAACACACACTAATCAGTAGTCCATGCAATGGCAATATAATTAGGTTGCTTATATGGACCAGCCTCCACTGCTGAACATGCTCATCTGACGTTTGTCATGGTTACCTGGAGAGATATTAGTTCCACATAGCTATTGGGATGAAGATGTATAGTGTGTAAAGGACAGAAAGGACCCTATGTTATCAATAAATTGATTTCTATTTTGCAGCATATTAATCCTGCGTAATGCTGGGCAGCACTATTATGCACCTTACAAAAGAATGTAAAACCTATAGCCATTAGAATAAATATGGTTAATTTGGCAAAGCTAAAATAAAATTTCACTCTAATTTTTGTCACACTTGAAAACACTTTAAAAGCTGAATCCTCTTCCGTTTCAATGATGATTTATATTCCAGCAAAAGCTTTTCTTTTAATAATTTGACTGGTGATTTTTTTTTTTCTCCAAATTTGTGACCAAATTTTAGGACACAATATAAACCTGCGATTTATGCACAGTATAGAAAAAGACATATAAAGATATTTAAAAAAAATTATATATATATATAAAGGTTATCCAAATTTTAAGAGAACCTACCTACATTTTTGTTGTATGTTAAAGTGGGGTAGTTTTGTTTGACATATACACAAACCCCTTCTCTGCAGATCATGACTATGTTTTGCCATCCACAGAGTTCTGATATGTAGACGATGATACGGGATCAACGGACATCGTTACATAGCTAAAAAGAGACATGCATCCATCATGTTCAGCCTTTCTTGCATCTGATTTTTCTGTTGATCCAAAAGAAGGCAAAAAAAACTGTTAGAAGCGCTTCCATTTTGCAACAAACTGGGGGGGGGGATTGCTTCTTGACCTCAGAATGGCAGTCAGATCTCTCCTTGGATCAAGAAGCTGTTGCTCCACAAAATAAAATGTATATCCCTGAATATTATGTTTTTGCAAGTATTCATCAAGTTGCTGTTTAAACATCTCTACAGACTCTTATAAAACCACATCTTCAGGCTGAAAATTCCACATCCTTAGTGTTCTTACTGTAAAAAAAAAAAAAAAACAACAAAAAAAAAAACCTTTCTTATCCTTAAACTAAATTAACACTCTTTCCTCCTAATTATTCTAATATAGGTTCAACTGGTGTTGATTGGCATCGCCCCATACTAGGATAACCGCCAAGGAAGTGATATAAAAAGTAAATGAGCAGTAAAAACACTCAACATAGAAAGATTAATCAGGCAATGAAGGTATGCTGGGGGTATTAATAGAAGACTGATGGCAAAGACTTAATGATGTCAAAACAAATCTGATTAAGAGGAAGAAAAGGATATATGGTACAGGCAACGCAAACAATTCAAAAAGATTGGTCCAATGGTCCAACATCGCCCATCATTAAGGTCAATAAATCTAACTGTTATTTATTTATGGAAAAGTAACGTTTCGAGGTTTATTGCCTTAGAGACTTTTTCTTGTGTCACCTCAGTGATATTATCAGACTTGCTTCACAGTACACTACTGTGAATTATGTTGCCATGGAACTCAGTATACTGTGATACAATTCTGCCATATACATTGTACACTATTGTGATTTATGTCGATGTGGAGCTAGGTGATACCGTCACACGATTCTGCCATACACATTGTACACTATTGTGATTTATGTCGATGTGGAGCTCAGTGAAACTGTAATATGATTCTTCCATAGACATTGTACACTATTATGATTTATGTTGCCGTGGGGCTCAGTGATACCGTCAGACGATTCTGGCATACACATTGTATACTACTTGGAGTTATGTTGCTATGAAGCTCGGTGATATTGTCATACACAGTAAAGGTTTCGTCTGATGCCTGTGTAGTTGGGGAAAAAAACTTCATGAACATTACGTTATCCTCTTTATAATATATTGCTATAGCTGAATTTTGTTCATGTTTATTCATCCTATCATGTCAGATTTCCAATTTCTATTCTAAAACAGAATGTTATTGTTGTATTATGCAGTGAGAGCAATATAAAAGTCATTTGTATCGCAATATCTTAATCTCCATGCTTCCACATTCTGTAGAGTCATATGCAACATAGTGAGAAATTATCATTTTTCACTATCTGATGTCTTCCCCTGTTTTGTTTTGCATTTGAATTCAGCATCATGAATAACCCAAGAGTGTGGGCATCTTCAATATATTGCCAAATAAATCGAGTTGCCACCAAAATAAATAAATAAATAAATAAAAATAAAATGAAGTACATAAAGTCAAGACGAGAGAACTAGTCATCTCAAGCAGCATTTAATGATTTTGCATGGCTCTCTCTGGGATTAAACGCAATAAGTTATTTTGTGTGCAAGATAATATTGTAGAGTATCGAATCAATAGATATTTCAGTAGGACACAGTAGATGACTGTAATCACAACCGTATGGACAAATTGAAAATAATATATAAAGAAATAACCAAAAACAAATATCTACTCCACATTATGTTCTCTTAATTATGGAAGTGACAAAAAAGTATATATTTTTTAACCGTATTAAAACTCATTTAATTTCTACTGATTAAGGACCTTCTCAAATACCCTGCATAGTTGCTCAAGAATGAGCAACAGAAATAATGGCAGCATCTACAATAAGTCAAGCTGTAGAACTAATTATGAAAGAGACAATTTTCTTCTTTTCACATACACACTTATTAGTCATAGCGTTAACTTGTTCTATTTATGAAAATAAAAATGGAGTGGGGAAGTGGCCGTTCTGCCCTCCAGTTACAAAACTTATGGTTTCTTTTGAAATCACCACTTTTATAGACTGTCAAAATATGACAGACTCCAGTCATATGAAGAACATATGCTTTTAGTTCCTTTATATAGTGACTGAAAATGAATATGACTATTTAAAGTAGCTACACATCTTGAATACATAAAATTATCATAATTACATACATAGCAGATGGATCTGCTTTTTGAACAGAAAGGATGTGATTGAGTTTTATTGAGCTTATACAGCCCTAATCTATAGAAGAATAGTTTTTAAAAATGTTTTCACAGTTAATCAAATCCAACCATCAAAGTAAGAATTCACTTGATTTTCTACAGAATAGAAATCCTGTCTTTCATAATCAAATTCAATGTATATCCAATAATAATATATACATATATATAGTATATGTATATTTATTCACTCCTCTCAGTGGTAGTTCATTATCAGTTTATCTACCATAGTCCTGGGAATTTAAGGGTTCTGCGCAGTATCTTAGCTGTTCCTAGAACTGCACTCTTCTGGACAGAGATACCAGATATCTCACCTATAATTTGCTGAAGCCATTCTCCCAAACTGGGGATTACAACTGAAACTACTACAACATCAAGCTCTATGCCAAGACGAAGTGAGACCCACCTGACTATGATATACAGCAAGGCATTGTAATATCCAGAAGGCCAAATAGGAGACATAGAGAACAACTACAAGTACCTGAGAATACCACACATGGGAACCGTGAGGAAAAGGCAAAGGAGGACAGCAACATCCAAGTATCTCTAGAACAAGATACACACTATAAACATGTAAGCCCAGTCATCAGGTTTCCAGCTGTGATAATAATGTGGCCAAACGAAGAGCTGGAAATTATGGTTATCAACACCCGGAAGCTACTTACTATGAATGGAGGATTCCATCCAAAATCCAGCAACCAGAGACTCTACACCAGGTGGAAGGAGGGAAAACGACTGATGAGTGCCTGATGAATGTCAAGGCCAGAGTCCTGGATGAAACACAGAGCATGCACAAGTACATCACAAAGAGGTTTCTAAACATGAACTGTTACCTGGGAAGATAAACCTCTCAATGGGATTTACCATCAGCAAATAGCAGATTTATTTATAAAACATTTTACCAGGAAAGATACATTGAGATTTCTCTTGTTTTAAAGTATGTCCTGGGTCAACAAAACATTGCATTGATAATAGGGTACAATAAAATACAAAATCAATATTAATACACAACATATACAAAATTTAACATAGAACAGGCAGGAAATATATAATCAACCATGACAGGTGCATTCTGTTTTGTGGTATGTAGAGAAGGATCTCTTAAAGGACTTTAGGCTTAGGGAAGATTTTAAATTGTGCTGGAGGTCGTTACACAATTGAGGTTCTCTGTAGGAAAAGGAGGATTGGGCTGCTTTCTTTTTGTATTGAGGTAGACTAAATAAAGTGCTGGTACTGGATCGGATGTTATGGGAGGTGGGAACAGCTGGGGAGAGCATTCTGCTCAGGTAGGGTGGTAGCTTCCCAGAAAAGCTCTTAAACACAAGGCTGGAAAGATGAAGAGTGTGTCTGGATTCCAGCGACAACCAGTTTAGTTCTTTTAGCATGTCACAACGGTGGGTCCTGCAATTACATTGTAGCACAAGTCGGCAGAACGAGTTATTCAATGTATTGAGTTTATTAAGGTGGGTTACATAACAAAATCTTAGTGGTTTGAAAAACAGCACTGAGGCACTAATCCTAGCAGCACAAGAACAGGCATTCAGCACCATATCAATAGAACCAGGAGTCTACCATACCTGACTGTATTCAAGATGCAGACTGTGTAAAGAGGCCTCTAAAACAATCAAGCACTTAGAAACCCGGTGCAAAACCAAGTTGCTGGGATTGTGTACTGAAATATTTGAACAAAATATGGGCTTGACCTGCCTGGATGGGAGATACTACAAAGGGTTGTTAAAAATGTAAGAGCTAAGATACTGTAGGATCTTCAGATCCAGATAGCCAACCAACTTGACGCCGTGGTCAGTGGTGTATCCTGGTTTTGTGCTGCCCTAGGCAGCACAAAACTCAGGCGCCCCCCGCCCCCGAGCGCCACCCCCACCCAACCTTTACCCCGCCCCGCATTCTAAATACACACACACACATTCACTGACAGATACACATACACTAGCTAACAGAAACACACACTCGCTAACAGAAACACACACACTAACAGACAAACTCACACTCAGTAACAAACACACACACTAACAGACACACACTAGCAGACACACACTAGCAGACACACACTAGCAGACACACACACTAGCAGACACACACACTAGCAGACACCCACACTAACAGACACCCACACTAACAGACACCCACACTGACAGACACCCACACTAACAGACACCCACCCACACACTAACAGACACACACACACACACACTAACAGACACACACACACACACACACACTAACAGACACACACACACACACACACCCACACACTAACACACACACACACACACACTAACAGACACACACACACACACACACACACATACTAACAGACACACACACACACATACTAACAGACACACACACACACACTAACAGACACACACACACACACACACACACACACTAACAGACACACACACACACACACACTAACAGACACACACACACACACACTAACAGACACACACACACAAACTCACTGACACACACACACTCACTAACAGACACACACACACTCACACTCACTAACAGACACACACACACACACTCACATTAACACTTTTTTTTTTTTCACTTTAACCCCCCCAGCCTCCTTACCTTTGGGAATGCTGGGGGGGGGGGGGTCATCTTTCTCCCTGGTGGTCCAGTGGCTGCTGGGTGGTCGGCGAGGGAGCACTCCCCCTGAGCTGTCTGCTCAGCTCCCTCGCGCGCCGCACAGTGAGGCTGGGAGGCGGAGCCGGAATATGACGTCATATTCCGGCTCCCAGCCTCACTCTGCGGTGCGCGAGGGAGCTGAGCAGACAGCTCAGGGGGAGTGCTCCCTCGCCGACCGCCCAGCAGCGCCGCCCGACCGCCCAGCAACAGCCCAGCATGTCTGTTAGCCGCAAGGCTAACAAGACATTTGCCTTGGGCATTTGGGGGGCGGCTTTTTTTGCCGCCCCCTGGAAAATGCCGCCCAAGGCAAATGCCTTGTTTGCCTCGCGGCTAATACGCCCCTGGCCGTGGTGCTAGACGACATGAAATGGAAGACTGCAATGGTGGTGGATATAGCAATACCCAGTGACCATAACATCAAGTAATAGGGACATGGTAAGGTGTACAAATACCAAGGACTCATTCTATGTTTCTATACGGTTTAAAAATAATATCACAAAGTATTACTTTACTGAGAGGGTAGTGGATGCATGGAATAGCCTTCCAACTGAAGTGGTAGAGGTTAAGACAGTGAAGGAGTTTAAGCATGCATGGGATAGGCATAAAGCTATCCTAGCTATAAGATAAGTATTTAGAAAATTGGGCAGACTAGATGGGCTGAATGGTTCTTGTCTGCCATCACATTCTATGACTGAAAATTGAACTAGATAGTAAGGAGATTATACGTTTACATTCTATTCCTGAAGCTAAAAAAAGACAGCTCTGTCTTAGACTGAATAGTGAAAATACACATATAAACCTTGATATCATGTCATTTTTATTTGAATGCAGAACAGCAGATAAAGAGTTAACAAGGGGTTTCTGAGGCTGCATAATCTTTATTTTGATCTTTCCTGTTACAAAGAGAAATTTCACAGCCCTGTTCTGACTACAAAGGCCCATTACCAAGTACAGTGCAGCTGCATGTACCCAGTCTCATGTAAATCTAATTATTGTAATGAAATAATTCTTATCGGGACTTCTAAAGAATACGAGGCATTCAGAAGGTGAGGACAAAAGTAAATATCCAGTGGGTATTAAAATGTGCAACATCAACATAGGCGGTTTATTGAAAAAAACCTCCCTCTGTATGCTTCAAACGGTGATTAGATTAGGGCAAATTTAAAAAGAACGAAATAAGAAAAAAAATAGAGATATGGAGGAAAACACAAACAAAATCACACTGTGTAAACTAGGTAGGTCTTCAATGTATTCAGCAAAGCCTATGCATACATTATGGCATTGTCACCTTAAAATAAGTAAAACCATACATATTGACGATTTTTTCCACTTTCAAACACACCTGTCATATTTGTTGTGTTTGTTCGCACTTTTAATATCAGATTTTCCATATCATCAGATGTGACACTGTGGTAGACATGTGGAATCTGAATTCAAAGCACACGTGTTAGCACAGTAAAATCATTTAGAATCAAAATTGGATTTCCTCTTATTGGGAAATAGTTTATTTTCCTTTACGTCATGTGATTTAATTACACCATTATTCTTTCCTTCTGTCTCAACCATATATAGATGTATTAAATGTATGTAGATTGTATATAAAGGTATATTTTATATCTCCTAGCCATTTTTTTCCCACCTCGTTTATCTGTTTTGCTATACTGTCTTTTTCCCTCTTGCTTCTTAATCCTGCTTTTTTTTTCTTGCCCTCTGAAAACTGTCTCTTTAAGTTCTCCCATTATTCATTCATTGTCTTCCACACCTATTTTTTTCCATTCGTGTTTTACCCTACATCTTGCCTCTTGTATTTTCTTGTCTCCACAATCTCTATCTCAATGTCTCTCTCCTGTCTAACTTTACAATTATAGCCATTCTGACTTTTCCTCTGCTGATTTTTCGTACATATTAAGACCTTCTCTAAAGAGATTGATTTCTTTTTGAACTACATTTCATCTGAATTCTGACTAATCGGGTGCTTGGCCAATATTCCAATTTCTGAATTGCCTTGCCTCAGAACACAGAACACACGAACATGCTCATTGTGATTTGTGATATGGAATGCTGTGACTGGCACCAGAAAGAAAGATGTGGAAATGGAGGCTGGGCTTTTAGTTTGTTTGTTGGTTTGTTTGTTTGTTTGTGATAAGTAAGCAGCTTAGTTTATCATGATGGGCAAGAGGTCTCCCAATCATGTGGGCTACATCTCCTGTCCAATCAAGTGGTGGAAAACAAATGTTGATTGATGGTTAGGGGTCAGTCAGTAAATGTCTATTTTATTCACAAGTCAAATGGCAACTGACCAAAAATGGAAAAAAGAAATGTGGGGCATTAGTGCAATTGCCTCCCCTGAGCTGCCAGTCACACAGAGGAAGCAAAACACACACATGCTGCTGCTTGTTTCAGTATTATATTGCCCCATCTTCTGGCCTCCAGAAGCAGTTCTCGGCTGCTTGTGGATCTACAAGTTGGCAAAATAAATCTGCTTCTTGCACTTGCCCCCACGTCCTGTCCACATGACATTTTATCATTTGAGGCAGTGTGGTAATGCCCAGCCCGTGTGAGAAAGAGAACACTCACTTCCTTGTTCTCCTTCTCGGTGGTCACTGACATAGTTTAATTAAAGCTGTCTTGGATTTTACTTTTTTCCTTCAGCACCTAACCTCTACTACAGCCTATATACCTTAAATTCCCTTACTTCAGCCTCCTATTCCCCCACTTCAAGACCTTTTCCCCCTACTTCACCCTCCTATTCCCCAACGTCAACACCCTTTTCCCTTACTTCAGCCTTCTATTCCCCCACTTCAACACCCTTTTCCCTTACTTCAGCCTTCTATTCCTCCACTTCAATCCACGTATTCCCCACTTCAAACCACCTATTCCCCACTTCAGACCCAATAGCCCCTAATTATAGCCCCTTATTTACCAACTGCAGCCCCCTTTATCCCACTACAGCCACTAACTTGGTAATTATAGCCCCTAACCTGCTAATTATAGCCTCTATGTACCTACTACAGCTCAAATCCCCCTACTACAGCCCCATATACCCCACTTGAGACTCCTTTTCCCACAGTTTAGCCCTCTATCCCCCCAAATTAAAGCCCCCTAACCCGCACTACATGCCATATCCCCCACTACATCCTCTATATCCCACTACATTCCTAAAACCACTATTTACAGCCTCTATCTCTCCACTACAGTCCTTAACTTCCCAACAGTCCCCTAAACCCCAAATACAGTCTCTACCCCCCAACTACATTCCCAGTCCACTCATTGATAGTCCCTACCCCTACTACGGCCTTCTGTCTCCCTTCCACAGCCCCTATTCCTTGCTACAGCTCTATCTATATAGCTAGCTACTGCTAGTGACACTTGATACAACATGACAGCAGATTGTCATTGTGAGAGTGATCCTAGTATGAGACTAGGTTTAAAGTATTGTTGCATATATCTACCTGGCTAGCAGTATAGCTACTCTCAGTATAGGAGATTGCCATTGTGTCATTGATCCCCAGTAAGATCAATTTTTTAGGGGGAATGTTACGTCCCAATCCCAAGAAGAAACTGAGGAAGGGTAGGGGTAGGGATTGGGGTTGTGGTCCACAATTCACCTTTAGCAGTAGTGCCATGGCCTCTTAGAGTCTGAACATCTCTTCCTCAGCCAAGAGGACAGCTGACAACTCACCCACCACCTTTGCCACCATAACTATTAGTAGTATTCAGCCTCAGGATAGTGCAATTAGCAACATGTCCATTACAACCGACTCACAGGAGGTAACTGGCTTTTTTATCAGCCTTTTTTATGCTGCAATGACTTGTGTTGCCACTTCAACTGGCACTGCAGTTCCTTCTACCACAGCTTCTTCAAGCTACAGTTTCTTATTTTTATGATATCATTAAGAAAAGACATATGGCAAAATTTAATTTATTTTATTTATGTATTTGTATTTTATTTAATTTCATGTTATTGTGTTTTATTATTGTTTTTTCTGTGTATGTAAGAAATGAAAATAAAAAAAATTAACAATGTAAAAGAGAAAAGGCATATGATCTGAGGCTTTATTCACATAGGTCAATATCTACCATCAATCATGAAGTATCTCACACCACCTTAATGGGGTCTAGTGTGTAATACAATGCTGAAAAGGGATGGTGACGCAGTCTCTTGGAAGGTGGTTACTATGTGTCTCCTGTGTAATATAAATACACAAAGTAACACTTTTTTTGGCGCTATCTATTGACTTTAGTATTTACTGGCACTTAATTTAGGTGATATGCACTTTGGGCGGATTATGTGGATACTAGTCCACACCCCATTGAATGTGTTAGCCCATTTTGATATCAATAGGATACCCCTCGTAGGCATGGGAAAGTTCTAGGGAATCCCTTCTTTAACCCCTTAAGGACACATGACATGTGTGACATGTCATGATTCCCTTTTATTCCAGAAGTTGGTCCTTAAGGGGTTAACAAGGATGGATGCTTATACCATGTTGTATATAATTGTAGCAATTAACTAGATTTCAGTGAACATATTGCTGGCAATCAGGCAAATTGTGTCAAATTGGTTGGGAGACACCAATCTGCACAATGGATTCATTGTCACTGATGGAGCTGCTAACATGGTCAAAGCACTGAGACAGGTTTTCTTTGTAGATGTGTATCTTGTAGTGAAGGGTGCAATTCAGGAAGGCAACACAAAGGTTCAAACAATACTTAGGATTGCAGTAGGTTTGCCAGGCACGTCCACCGTAGTGTTAGAGCTAGTTAACTCTTGAGACAGTAGCAACAGAAAAGATGGCTTTCTATACTATGTCAGGCAGACAGTGTAATTCAGGGGCATACTGGGACGGGGGGCAGAGAGGCAATTGCCCCCCAGGCCACCCTAAAACATGCTAAAAACAGCCGCTGTCTCCACGGCCGAACTAGCCCACCAAGATACCGGGAAATTTCCCTGTGGGCTGCGGCACCTTGGGCCAGCATACAGTCCTAATGTGCCCTTTATGGCCGGCCTTAGTATTGTGTGAGGCGAGCTATGCGGCCGCACAGTGCACCGAGCAGCCGACATAGCTCACAGATTCCCAGTGCCAAACTGAGCCTTGGCTGTAATAAAGCCGACAGAGGCACTATGAGCAGAGCCTCTGTCGGGGGAGAGTACGCAGCCGCACGGACTTCCACGCATGCTGCCTGATATACTGATCAGAGCAGCTCCACACAGCTCGTTCCGCGGGAAGTGACGTCATGAGTCAAAGGGCAGCACAAGCCACGCGGAGCTGCCATGATGAGCAGTACAGGTACCACACTGATTTCATGAGGCTCTACATCAGGTACAGGGGAGGTCCTCATTATCAATGTCTGGGATAGAGCTGGGGGAAATTAGGAGAATACCTCTCTAAAGGAGTGGTATTAGAGGTGATAGTGATACTATGGGGGAGGGATTGGGGCACGATCTATGAGGAGCGGGATTGGGGCACGATCTATGAGGAGGGGAATTGGGGCACTATCTATGAGTTTCAATATCATATCCAGAATAGAACAAGCACAATCTTCCAATCACCGTAAACATGATTTGCGAACAAGGGGACCCCACATACAATACATTGCCTCTTCAATAGGGAGATCCCCAGAATGTGAGTGGGCACATGTGGGCATGGTACTCAGTGATGGTGTTCCGTCACACAGTCTTTTTACAGTTTTTTGTGCATGGCCCATAGTCCTTGGGCAGGAGGCTAGCCTATGAGGGGGAGAGTGGGGTGAGGAGGAAAATTGAGTACTAGGAGGAGAATGTAGTACTATCTATGGGGGAGAGGAGGTGAGTAGGTTACTTTTGTGGGAGGATTGGGTACTATCTATGGGGGACGAGAATAAACATAGGCTATTAACTATGGTGGGGAAGGAATAGGCTACTAACTACAGAGACTAGGCTTCTACCTATGGGAAATAGGGGGGGGGCAGACTACAAACTATGTGGCAGTAATGGGCTACTAGCCATTGGAGATGGGAATGGGCTACAAACAATGATGGATACAAATTCACCACTTCATTCAAGCAGACAGTACCCACCAGTGCCACACAAAAACACCTTGACCCACTACACACTTATGCACCTTTACGCTCATCAAACCTCCAAACACGTCCCTGCATTCACACACCTGTATCCATACAAACTACATACAAATATTGCCCTGTATTTACACATACACACACACACATAAAACTATCAATACAAATATGCCCCTACATACACACAAATTGAAGTTGTTTACATACTCGAATAAAAACTAATTTAAAAAAAATACTGTGCACAAGCATTTGAGGTGGCTCAAAAGTTTCACACATGGCTGGCAACTGAACCCCCTGCCACGGATCCTGAGACAGGATCTCTTGGCTGTCGCTTGGCTGTGGAGTCAGAGGGAGTGGGAATGAAACCGCCACTCACTGGCTGACAGGGAGTGAGAGCTGATGCATTCCAAGAATGGTAGTCCCTGCTAGGGGCTCACTCACGCTCCCGGGGGGTGGGGAGAACCCAGCTTTAGCTCAGCAGGAAACTACAGCTCCCATTCTCCCAGTCCTCACACAGACAATCCTCTTGGAGGTTGGAGGCAGAGGATAGGCACTAGGCAGCACCAGCGGAGCGAGGGAGAGACCTAGTGTGACTGGCTGCATTATAAAACCAGAAAAAGGTGGACATGGATTGTGAGCTGATTCGGTGGTGCAATGGGCCACTTGACTGGATTTGCCCCCCAGGCCTAAGTATGCCAGCCCTCCCCTGGTGTAACTCCACTTTAGACATGCTGGAAAGATTTTTGGAACAGCAGAGGGCAATCCGAAGTCTATCTTCTCACTACTCTATTAGTAATAACTCTCCACTGAGGCATAAGGATTGGACAGCCAGTGTCATACAACAGCCTGGACTTACCGGAGGGTCAGCCTTTTTAATACAGTCCATAATTTCCAGAAAAAGAGATGCATGGTGGCTTAGAAAGATTTGCATTAAACCTAACATGTCATTGTCTACAATTCCCAGTAGGAACAGCAGCGGCATAATCCCAACACGGCAGAGCAGAACAGCTCCAGTTTAGGATAAGGCTGTTGGCAACTGGGAGAGAGAAATTGAGTCATCAAGCAACCAAAATGAGTATATTAATGGCTCTGAAATGGTCAGGGTTTACCTGTATGAACATGTTTTACCTCCTAGTGAGGACCTTCTGAGCTGCTGGGATAAGAAGATGAGTGTGTGGCCCGCTGTGTCTGGTTGCCCAGCAGCTATTGTCACGTTCACTGTGTCATGTTCAAAAGTCAGTTAGTGTTTTCTCTTACAGGGAACATTCTGAATCCCCAACACTCACAAATATGGATGGTACAAATAGCCTTCCTCAAGTTCAATCTCAGAGAATTGGGTTACCTTGCTCTTCATTGTATACCTGAGGCGTCATTGTCTGCTAGCTGCGATCCTATTTGCCATTCACCTCTTCCTTCAAGTTGTTTAAAAATGTATAAAGGTATTCTAAAATCTGTCTGTGAATGAAACATTGCAGACCAAATTTCTCCTGTTCTGCTACCACCATAGATGTTGGAAGTAGAAGCTGATAGGGCACTGTTTTATTTTCACACTGAAGGGCAGTCACTGATTCTTTAGACTGGATGTGTGGGAAAGTTTTGTTCTTCTTAAGGTGTAAGGAATGAGTGGGTGTTCGATTGCCCACTAACTTTTTAAGATTACATCAATCATTATAAAAAAAAATCATCTTTATGTGGAGGGATGTCACGCACGCCGGCCACAAAGTGCACACTAAACATTAAACTTTCTGTACATTAGCCTGCATATTAAATGACACGAATTGTGTGACCATTCCAGTGAGTCCCAAAAATGTGCTATTTTCTTTTCATAAATATTTTGGATGTCTGGTGCCCTGTGATTAATATTCAGGGAATTCTTTATCACTTACACAAAGAAACAAGCCTCAGTATATTTAGGGACCATGGACAGCATGATGCACGTTCTCCTGGTTCCCTATGACTTAATTGATGGTGTGACTACCAGATGGTAACCCAATTCCAATGGAATAAAACAAGATCTAGGTCAGTGCAACCTGATAATTTAGAACCATTAGCAATATGTGTGACACCATTTTTCACAAATCATCATAGAACATAACACACATTATATGACCTCATCATTTATTACTTTTATAATCTGTACAGCAGACATAATAACTGTTATCATTATTATATATACTATTACAATTTGTTGATTAGTCTCAAATCTGTCAAGTAAATATTGTTTGCTTGATTTATTGATTTTGATAATTTTCTGTAATGTGTATATATATTCAAGCTTCTAAAGATCCTAGCATCAAAAATCATCACATATTTTCCACTACCACAGTTAAGTTTTTCTATTGTAATAGAATCATAAAACATTTTAAATAATCCAAGTAAAGCAATTTCTATCCCACATTTACGTTACTTAAATAATTGACAAATTTATTGAGATTATTAGGTTTCCAGAAAGCTGGAACCCTTTAGTAATTAAAATATATTTTACTCCATTCCCTCCATTACTCCTTCCCCTTTTAGGTATATTTTACCTACCTCGTCCATGGTTTTAATACACTGAAAACAAAATAAGTTGCAAAAACAGTTTTGCACAGTATTTTGTTTTGTTTATAAAGATTACAATTCAGACACGCTTGGATCAGCTGAAGGAAAGGCTATATTTTCTTGTCAGTCTTCAGTGCTACGGACTATAAAGGATGAGCTGTACTATGTGGGTCAGAACTTGTTAGCAAGAGATGGTAAGAATTAGGATTGTGTTCTTTTTCAGAATATATCCTCTACTATTGTGTCAGAAAATTCTTTTGTTTATGTATGTCAATCCTTAGGGGGTATAAAGTCTGTCACAATAAGGATGATAAATGCACTGTTATAATAAAGGTTAGCAGTCTTTCTAATGAAGCAAAATGTTAGGTGTCCATCTCACTCGCCAAGTGGGGCCAAATCAATTATTTAATTCTTGTGCTGAAAAACGATAGTTTAGACATCCTTTGGGAGTGATTGATGGTGAAAAAGAACATCTTGTGGTTTTTTTTACACAAATAGTTATACAGTTATCCAGATTGAAAGTAGACTCAAGTTACATTCACTCAATCACACATCTGTTTATTTACACTGATCAGTCACAACATTTAAACCACCTGCCTAATAAAACAGCCCTGAGGCATTAAGGCATGGACTCCACAAGAACTATAAATGTGTCTTGTGGTATCTGGCACCAAGACATTAGCAGCAGATCCTTTAAGTTGTTCAGGTTGCTAGGTGGGGCCTCCATAGATCAGATTTGTTGTTCCAGCAAATCCCACAGATACTCAATCGGCTTGAGATCTGAGGAATTTGGAGGCTAATGCAACACCTTGAACTCTTTGGCATGTTCGTCAACCCATTCCTGAATATTTTTTGCAGTGTGGCAGGATGCATTACTCTGCTGAAAGAGGTCACTGCCATTAGGGAATGGCATTGCCATGAAGGTGTACAAGGTCTGCAACAATCTCTAGGTTGGTGGTATGTGCCATTATACAATCTGTAACATCCCCATAAATGCCAGGACCCCAGGTTTCTCAGCAGAACATTGCACAGAGCATAACAGCATAACACTGCCTCTGCTGGTTTCGGTGGTGGACAGGGGTCATCGTGGTCATTTTGACCGGTCTGCAGCTATGCAGCCTCATATACATCAAGTTGTGATGAACTGTGTGTTCTGACACCTTTCTGTCATGGACCGCATTAAGTTTTTCAGCAATCTGAGCTACAGTAGCTCTTCTGTGTGATCGGACCAGAAGGGCTAGCTTTCGCTCCCCACATGCATCAATGAGGCTTGGGCACCCATGATCCTTACACAGCTTCACTAGTTGTCCTTCCTTGCACCACTTTTGGTAGGTACTAACCATTGCATACTGGGGACACCCCACAAGACTTGCCGTATTGGAGATGCTCTGGCGTCTAGCCATCACTATTTAGCCCTTGTCAAAGTCACTCATCTTTTCACTTGGACATTTTTCCTGCTTCCAACACATGAGATTCAAGAACTGACTTTTCATTTGCTACTTTATATATCTCGTCCCTTGACAGGTGACACTGTATACTGTGCCCACTTGCCCAGTGCAACCACTCATATCTGGTGTCACAATAGCTTGCATTTAAAAAAAAAAAAACTTTTTTGACTGTAATATAATAGCAGTCAGTTTCCTTCACACGTGTGCGTTTCAGGGCCTGCCAGGGCACAGTGTCACACCAGTGCAACTCATATCTGGTATAACAGTAGTGTACATTAAAAAAAAAAACTAGAAATTTGACTGTGAAATAATAGCAGTCAGTTTCCTTCACACGTGTGCGTTTCAGGGCCTGCCAGGGCACAGTGTCACACCAGTGCAACTAATATCTGGTGTAACAGTAGTGTACATTTTAAAAAAACAACACTTTTTTGACTGTGAAATAATAGCAGTCAGTTTCCTTCACACGTGTGCGTTTCAGGGCCTGCCAGGGCACAGTGTCACACCAGTGCAACTCATATCTGGTGTAACAGTAGTGTACATAAAAAAAAAAAAAAAACTGGGGGCGGAGCCTGGCAGCCATGCCGAGCAGTCGCATGCAACATGGGCTCCGAGGCAAAATCCAAAAACCGAACAAATTAAGCGAGATAATGCCCTCTAATCTACTCTCACAACAGCCCCAGACTAAGGGGCTCAACAAAACGATGTTACAAGCCACAAATTTCAACTGCCAGCAGCAGTCTCTTACTGGAGATCGATCCGAGGCCTACGGGAAGCAAAAGCAGGTGACGCGAGGGAGGCGGCCGATCCCTCTGCAGCAGCAGCATCCCTGGACGACGGTCTCCCCGGAGGACTCTACCTCCCCCTCCCCCATGCCGGCGGGGGATATCCCGGCAAACACAAGCGACGACCCAACACCAGAGAATCACACTGAGACACCCACGGTGGACGCCACGTGCGGGACCCGACCCAAAATGGCGACTACCGCACGGCCAGCAGAGTCGGCAAACGGACAGCATGAACCTATCCTGCGCTCTGTGGACCGCATGCTGCAGACCCTGAACGAGCACTTCCACCAGCTATGGGTTAAACTAGAGACCCACATAGTTAATAGGGCGCCTACTTCTCGAGTTGGAGGTCGAGGTGGCAAGAACCAAAGGGCGAGGAGTACTCTCTCGGGCCTAAAGTACTCAGACAAGCCTGCATTACACACTGCTGGCCCACCTAGGCCGAGGGCCACCAAGGGTAAGACCCGGAGGCATCACCCACATGGACGGAGGGACGGCCGCCACAGAAGGCGGCAAACCATCAGCTTCCCCCGTGACTCCCAACATGGGAAGGACCCAGCCCAAAGAAGCGCATGGGTCCGTGGAGTAAGGATGTTGGCCTTCATCCCGGCCCGGGGCTGGAGAGAGAACACACCTCGCTCCCATCAACCAGCCACCTATGTACCCACTTCTGCAGCAAGAGCGACTAGTAAAGCTAAGGGGCTAGAGCGAGGAAACAGCCCATATGAAATCCGCTACCAGCTCACCTTATGGATTCCCAACGGCAGCAATAGTGACTCACGCCATCCCCTCCACGCCACTGCGGCAAAGCGAGAAGCCGCAAAACTGCACACTCCACTGCAGGCAGAGAGAGCCGACTCCCGGTCCAGAAGCGCCCCTGAGTGGAACGCCACAGGCAAGACACAAGTAGCAGCAAAGGGCATCGGCTAAGAGGACTAACTCGGTGCCTCATGAGCGGGCACGCCACCATGGGGACAGTAAGCAGCCACCAGTTGGTCCAGTCAGACCCCACCTTGAGGGACACTACGAGACTCTCACTTACCTGAACGTGCCTATATGCATATGCCTATTTTATTGTTATGTCTAGCCACTCTCACTACTCACGTGCTCGCACTGCTAGTTACACTACAACACCGTTTTTTCATGCAACAGTGAGTTACCAAATGCACCCACATATACTCCCACAAATTTTATCGCTGTGGATAAAAGCAAAGGTTAAAAGCAACCGTTATATGCCTTGTTATAGGGATAGGCTTTCTGAGTTCACACATGACGGCAACCGAAGCGAATACAGCTGGGTACAAACTAGCATGTACCTAAACGTCTAGACCTAACTAGTTACCATAACCAGACAAGCAACGACAAGCGTAGATTGATTTTGTTTTCTCATTTGCTTTACACTTGTTTACTTAATTTAACGCTGACGATACATTTGCACTGTTCAAAGCTACTCTCACAATTGTTATTTAATGCGGTAGTATCTCTCTGAAAAAGCTTGCTTAATATAAAATGAGGCTGCCATTCGTAGGAGATGTACTGTTGTGTTAACGTGTTCCCACCCTGTACAACTACTGTGCATCCCCTCTTCTTTATTTTGTACCCCATTCATTTCCTGCCTCAATAAAAGAAAGATAGACAAAAAAAAAAAAAAAAACTAGAAATTTGACTGTGAAATAATAGCAGTCAGTTTCCTTCACACGTGTGCGTTTCAGGGCCTGCCAGGTCACAGTGTCACACCAGTGCAACTCATATCTGGTGTAACAGTAGTGTACATTAAAAAAAAAAAATAGAAATTTGACTGTGAAATAATAGCAGTCAGTTTCCTTCACACGTGTGCGTTTCAGGGCCTGCCAGGGCACAGTGTCACACCAGTGCAACTCATATCTGGTGTAACAGTAGTGTACATTTAAAAAAAAACAACACTTTTTTGACTGTGAAATAATAGCAGTCAGTTTCCTTCACACATGTGCGTTTCAGGGCCTGCCAGGTCACAGTGTCACACCAGTGCAACTCATATCTGGTGTAACAGTAGTGTACATTAAAAAAAAAAATAGAAATTTGACTGTGAAATAATAGCAGTCAGTTTCCTTCACACAAGTGCGTTTCAGGGCCTGCCAGGGCACAGTGTCACACCAGTGCAACTCATATCTGGAGTAACAGTAGTGTAAGTTTAAAAAAAACAACACTTTTTTGACTGTGAAATAATAGCAGTCAGTTTCCTTCACACGTGTGCGTTTCAGGGCCTGCCAGGGCACAGTGTCACACCAGTGCAACTCATATCTGGTGTAACAGTAGTGTACATTTAAAAAAAAACAACACTTTTTTGACTGTGAAATAATAGCAGTCAGTTTCCTTCACACGTGTGCGTTTCAGGGCCTGCCAGGGCACAGTGTCACACCAGTGCAACTCATATCTGGTGTAACAGTAGTGTACATTAAAAAAAAAATAGACTTTTTTGACTGTGAAATAATAGCAGTCAGTTTCCTTCACACGTGTGCGTTTCAGGGCCTGCCAGGTCACAGTGTCACACCAGTGCAACTCATATCTGGTGTAACAGTAGCGTACATTTCAAAAAAAAAATTTTTTTTGACTGTAATAGATTTAATAGCAGTTAGTTGTCTGCAAGCGTGTGTGTCAGGCCTACAGCGTCTACTCTGCCAACTTCTGCCAGTGCACAGTGCCACTCATATCTGTTGTCACAGTAGCTTGCACGCATAGTACCACTAATCAAAAAACAAATGACAGGCAGAAGCAGGCCACCCCGCAGGGGCTGTCGTGGTCGTGGTGCTGTGATTCCCTTTGGCCCTAGAATAATGCCCAGTGTTCAGAGGCCACGTACCCTGAACTCGAAAAGTTCTGAGGACATAGTTGACTGGCTAACAATGGACACCCAATCTTCTACAGCTTCCACTTGGAACCTTGACGCACCATCCTCCTCCAGCTTAGCTTCGGGCACCTCTCAAGTTACCACTCGCCCGCCTGCCGCCACCACCAACACTAGCACCACAGCCGTTTCACTTGATCTGTCAGAGGAGTTATTTACACATCAGTTGGAAGAAATGAGTGATGCGCAAATATTATTGCCAGAGGATGTAGATAACAGGGATATGTCTCAGTCAGGCAGCATTACACACATGGACGTACGGTGTGATTATGATGATGTTGTACCCGCTGCTGCTTCCTTTGCTGAGTTGTCAGATACAAGTGAAGCGGTTGTTGATGACAATGCATCTGTGGATGTCACGTGGGTGCCCACTAGAAGAGAAGAAGAACAGGGGAAAAGTTCAGATGGGGAGACAGAGAGGAGGAGGAGACAAGTTGGAAGCAGGGGGAGGTCATCGCAAGGAGCTAGTTGCACAGTCAGACAGCATGCATCGGCACCTGGGGTCAGCCAGACAGCACGCCAATCAACGCATGCTGTTGCCACCACCAGAATGCCATCAATGCAGAGCTCAGCAGTGTGGCATTTTTGTGTGTGTCTGCCTCTTACAACAGCGATGCCATTTGCAACCTGTGCCAAAAGAAACTGAGTCGTGGGAAGTCCAACACGCACCTAGGTACAACTGCTTTGCGTAGGCACATGATCGCACATCACAAACGCCTATGGGATCAACACATGAGTGCAAGCAGCACACAAACTCAAAGCCGCCATCCTCCTCCTGGTCCAGCAGTTTCAGCCACGTCAACCACTGCTGTCCTCCTTGCCCCCTCTCAACCATCCGCCACTCCCACTCTCGCATTGAGCGGTTCCTGCTCATCTGCCCACAGTCAGGTGTCTGTCAAGGACATGTTTAAGCGTAAGAAGCCAATTTCACAAAGTCACCCCCTTGCCCGGCATCTGACAGCTGGCTTGTCTGAACTCTTAGCCCGCCAGCTTTTACCATACAAGCTGGTGGAGTCTGAGGCGTTCAAAAAATTTGTAGCTATTGGGACACCGCAGTGGAAGGTAACCGGCCGAAATATCTTTGCACAAAAGGCAATCCCCAACCTGTACTCGATTGTGCAAAAGGAAGTAATGGCATGTCTGGCACACAGTGTTGGGGCAAGGGTCCATCTGACCACTGATACCTGGTCTGCAAAACATGGTCAGGGCAGGTATATCACCTACACTGCGCATTGGGTAGACCTGCTGACGGCTGCCAAGCATGGAATGCGTGGCTCTGCAGAGGAGTTGGTGACACCGCCACGACTTGCAGGCAGGCCTGCTGCCACCTCCTCTACTCCTCCTACTCCATCCTCTTCCATAACCTCCTCGGCTGAGTCCTCTTCTGCTGCTGCGTCTTGCTCCACATCAACGGCACCCCCCCAGCTCCCCAGGTACTATTCCACATCCCGGATACGGCAGTGTCACGCCGTCTTGGGGTTGACTTGCCTGAAAGCAGAGAGTCACACCAGACCAGCACTCCTGTCCGCCCTGAACGCACAGGTGGATCAGTGGCTGACTCCGCACCAACTGGAGATCGGCAAAGTGGTTAGTGACAACGGAAGAAATTTGTTGGCGGCATTGAATTTGGGCAAGTTGACACATGTGCCGTGCATGGCACATGTGTGTAATCTGATCGTACAACGCTTTGTGCATAAGTACACAGGCTTACAGGACATCCTGAAGCAGGCCAGGAAGGTGTGTGGCCATTTCAGGCATTCCTACACGGCCATGGCGCACTTTTCAGATATCCAGCGGCGAAACAACATGCCAGTGAGACGCTTGATTTGCGACAGCCCGACACATTGGAATTCAACACTCCTAATGTTCGACCGCCTGCTCCAACAAGAAAAATCCGTTAAGGACTATTTGTATGACCGGGGTACTAGGACAGCCTCTGCGGAGCTGGGAATTTTTTTGCCACGTTACTGGACGCTCATGCGCAATGCCTGTAGGCTCATGCGTCCTTTTGAGGAGGTGACAAACCTAGTCAGTCGCACCGAAGGCACCATCAGCGACATCATACCATTTGTTTTCTTCCTGGAGCGTGCCCTGTGAAGAGTGCTGGATCAGGCCGTAGATGAGCATGAAGAGGAAGAGGAAGAGTTGTGGTCACCATCACCACCAGAAACAGCCTTATCAGCATCGCTTGCTGGACCTGCGGCAACGCTGGAAGAGGATTGTGAGGAAGAGGAGTCAGAGGAGGAATGTGGCTTTGAGGAGGAGGAGGAAGACCAACCACAACAGGCATCCCAGGGTGCTCGTTGTCACCTATCTGGTACCCATGGTGTTGTATGTGGCTGGGGGAAAGAACATACCTTCAGTGAGATTACTGAGGACGAGGAACGGGACATGAGTAGCTCGGCATCCAACCTTGTGCAAATGGGGTCTTTCATGCTGTCGTGCCTGTTGAGGGACCCTCGTATAAAAAGGCTGAAGGAGAACGACCTGTACTGGGTGTCCACGCTCCTAGACCCCGGTATAAGCAGAAAATGCCTGAAATGTTACCGAATTACCGCCAGTCGGAAAGGATGCAGCAGTTCCAAAATAAAATACAAATTATGCTTTACACAGTGTATAAGGGTGATGTCACAGCACAACGGGAATCTAACAGGGGAAGAGGTGAAAGTAATCCTCCTCCTCCCACGACCACGCCGGCAAGGACAGGACGCTTTACAGATGTGTTGTTGATGGAGGACAGGCGGAGCTTTTTAAGTCCTATGCATCGCCACAGCCCTTCGGAGTCCACCCTCGGAGAACGACTCGACCGACAGGTAGCAGACTACCTCGCCTTAACTGCAGATATCGACACTCTGAGGAGCGATGAACCCCTTGACTACTGGGTGTGCAGGCTTGACCTGTGGCCTGAGCTATCCCAATTTGCGATAGAACTTCTGGCCTGCCCCGCTTCAAGTGTCCTGTCAGAAAGGACCTTCAGTGCAGCAGGAGGTATTGTCACTGAGAAGAGAAGTCGCCTAGGTCAAAAAAGTCTAGATTACCTCACCTTTATTAAGATGAATGAGGGATGGATCACGAAGGTACTGACAGTGGGCAATACATTAGACTAAAAAAGGCCTGATGAGGGGGACGTAACAGGGATTAAACTGATAAGAATAGTACTACTTAACACACCACTCTTATCTGGTGGCACATTAGATTGCACGTGCAGTGCCCCAAATTTGAAGTAGGAGGACCGACCAAGCATCTTTTTCCATCTCCCGGTTCCTAAAATCGATGCCATATACACGTCCCCTGATAGGGGACGTAACAGGGATTAAACTGATAGGAATAGTACTACTTAACACACCTTGTAATAACGCCGAGAGATGCAACGCAGAGAGAGGAGTCTGAAGAAGAGGAGTCAGAGGAGGAAGGTGGAAGACTAAACACAGCAGGCATCCCAGGGGGCTTGTTGTCACCTTTCGGGGACCCTTGGTGTTGTACGTGGCTGGGTGGAGGAAGAGACCTTCAATGACATCAGTGAGGACAAGGAACGGGACATGGCTAGCTTGGAATCCAACCTTGTGCAAATGGACTGTTTGCGGTTGTTTGCGGTGCGTTAAACGGGGAGTTTGGTATGTCACTGTGAAGCGGGCGTAACCCTTACACTCCCTGATCGATACAACATCATACCTGATGTTTTAAAGCACGTTATTCCAAACAATTTAGGAATGTTAGGTGATTTATGCCCTTTATGGATTAAAACCAGACTCTGCATCAACTATGTAATTTTCCATGGGAGTTTTGCCATGGATCCCCCTCCGGCATGCCACAGTCCAGGTGTAAGTCCCCTTGAAACAACTTTTCCATCACTATTGTGGCCAGAAAGAGTCCCTGTGGGTTTTAAAATTCGCCTGCCTATTGAAGTCTATGGCGGTTCGCCCGTTCGTGAACATTTGCGGAAATTCGCGTTCGCCATTCGCGAACAGAAAATTTTATGTTCGCGACATCTCTAGTCAGTGTGTGTATGTCTTTGTGTCTGTTTTTTACATATGTCAGTGTGTGCATGTGTATGTCATGGTGTGTGCATGTGTCAGTGTGTATATAAAATTTGTGTAAGTGTCAGTGTGTTTATGTGTGTTTCTGTGTATGCATATCTGTGTAAGTATGTATGTATGTGGCTCTGTCTGTGTGTTTGTGCATACATTCAAGCAAACACCAACACAACATGCAACTGTTTGCAATCTAACACAAACATTGCATACAAACACACCCCTGCATTCAAACTCCAACATATACAAACACACTTTTTCACTCAAACACCAATACTACACACAAATGTTTACCTGCATTTAAAAGCCAACATTACATACAAACACCCGCCCCCCCAAAATCAATTGCAAATATTACATACAAACACACCACTGTATTAAAACACTAAAATTAGATACAAGCACCCCGTCAATCAAAACTACACACAAAAGCACACCTACATTTAAAAGACAACACTACATACAAACACACTCCTGCATTCAAACGCAAACACTACACACAAGTACACCACTGCATTCAAATGACAACAATACATTAAAATACACCCATACATGCACACATATACTCTATACAAAAACATGCTTACATTCAAACTGTACTCACAAATACAACCGTGCAAGTATGGACAAATGTAAGATTCCCAGCTGGTATAGTATCATGGGAGTTGTAGGACAGATGGGTATCTACATTTTGACCACTCTTGCACTAGAGGGGTGCCCAAAAAAAAAACATACTTTGCTCTTTACACGGACGAGAGGTGAAAGAGGCCTCAGCCCAAAATACACAACATTTTGCAGGATGAATTCATGAGTTGAAGAGATGAGACAATGACACCTGTATCTATTAGTTATGTAATCAATATGGGAAGACATCTATGATTTGAAGGTTTAAACCTAAATCTAGCTTTCTTACATCATCTTAAATTCGTCATGACTTTTAACAAGAACTAGAACAATAAAATGAAAATAATAGCAAAACAAACAATCTTTCATAACCACTTATCGGTACACAATGTTGGTGTCATTTAGACAGTCAGGAATTTAACATCTACCGCTTATTCCGGGAAAGAGAGATCACGGAGGAATGATATCCTTGAGGCATTCCGGACCAGTAGTAACTTCTGGAACAAGGCTAAATGGTGATGTATAAATGGCCCGTGTACACTGGACATTGTGCTGATTCATTTGAACAGATTGTGACAGAGTCTCCCCGAGATTGATGGAGGTCGATGTATGGCTTTAATGCAATTCCTGGGAAAAAAACTATTCAGTGTCCGATAGCAAGCTTTATGCCAGTAACGTAAAAGGGTTAATAGGAACTGAACATGTGAACAATGTGAGGGGAAATGTACTGAGGGTGTATGTGCAAATTTTGGTTCGGATAAAGTAAAGGATAGCAAGTCAATAAGAAATAGAGGGGGAGAGAAGTGGGGGAGGGAAAAAAAGGGAAAGGAGGATATAAGGGAAAGGGTTTGGGAGGGGAAGGATGGTAGCATCCCTCGTCCCCATTAGGAGCCATGCCCCTAAGTGGGTAGTGGGAACTCAGATAACCATGGGTCCCAGAATTTGTTAAAATGTTTGGTTACTGCCATGGATAAGTGCACAATTCTCATGCATCTTCCTGGCTTTCCCAATTCTGCGAATCACTCCCTCCAGTGACGGAACTGTGGATGTACCACATTTTCTTCCCTCCTTGTTGCCAATGCTACTTTTGCTATCAGTTTATTTTGGGTTCTAGGAAACTCTGTGGGGTTTAGAGAGTAGTCAGATTAAAGGATCCAGAGGGATGTCTGAGAGGAGATTTCTGGATACCATTTGTGAGACTTTCGTCCACAGCTCTGATATTGGTGTGCATTCCAAGATAGGTGGTAGTATGTGCCCCTTTTTCCACAACCCTTCCAGCAGAGATTAGAATCAGTGCTACTCATTTGTTATAGCCGAAAAAGCGTGAAATACCATTGCATTAAGGTCTTATAGGATTTAAGCCCCAAGTCAATCTCCCAAGCTGCCATGTATGACAGTGAGCCTTCAGCAAGGTTTAGGCGAGGATGGAATAAATTGCTGATATTTGGATAGGGCATTATATGCAAGCCTTTTCTAACGTTGTGAGTGTGGTTGTGCCGGGTTCTCTGTTGGTTGGTGTGTCTAGGAAGCTGTGTATTTGTAAGTATTGAAAATAGTTGAAAATGTAAATGGGGTCATTTGTGGTAGTTCTCCAAAGGGTATAATGTGTTGACGATAAAAGAATGAATGAATGAGATCGTTATTCTAAAAAGCGTGCAAAAACTCAGGGTTCATGCCCTAGTGCAGGGGTTCCCAATTAATTTTTTCCATGGAACCCTTTGACATAGTGTATCAACACTGGGGAGAGTGCTCTATCGCAACCCACGGGCATTTTGTTTTACAAAATTTTGGCAGAACCCCATTTGTGTTCTCCAATTGGGAAATGCTGCCCTAGTGTAAACTGCTAATTTCTTAGGATTGGGGTAAGAGGTGAAGAGGCTTGCACTAGGGAGATTTTTGTTGTAATCTTATCCCATATGTTAATGGAGATTTCCAAAGCTGGGGTTGTCAAGGAATCTGGGGTTCAGCCTGTTTTGGGAGCCAGAGGTATAGCAAAGGAAAGTCCCTACCAAAAAAATCATGTTCCAGGTCAACCTACCTCTTTGCTCCAGCCTGAGCATGTAGGATTTGGACCTGCGCTAATTGAGCTGCATGGAAATAGTGTAAGAAATGAGGTAGACCCAATCCCCCCTCTATTCAGAATATACAAGGTTCCTCTTGATAATTCTAGCTTGTTTGATGGCCCAGAAGAATTTGTCAATTAGAGTTTGTAACATTCTAAAGTCTCTAGTAGATAGGCCTATGGGGAGGCTTTGTGAATAAATATAAGAATCTAGGCAATAAGTTCATTTTTACAGAGGCTAGTCTGTCCAGCCAGGAGATCAATAGTCCTGCCCAGGAGTTAAGACCCTGTGTTGCTTTGATAAGTAAAAGTGTGTAGTTTAATGGTAGGCCTGAAACAGGTCAGCAGAGAGGTTGACATCCAAGTAGTGGATATGTGGCACATTAAAGTTAAAAGGATATGTCGCTTTAGGGGTGTTTTATGTTGTGGTAGGGGTGTGAAATGGTGGGAAATTTCTCTTTTTTGGAACAGTATTAATAGCTAAATATTTTAGTGCATAACCGTGTAAGACGCTAAACTTTTCTTACCTCTAAAATTAAACTCTCATCCTGCAACAACTTTTTTAGTGCAGTAAATCTCATCTTCTATTGTATATTGGTTTTCTGTACAATTTCACACTTACTACTGTAAATAAAAATCAAATAAAAAAATGTAACTAGCATAACCCATAGATAGTTTTTAGTTAGCTATTGGGTTTTGACAGATCAACTTTAATAACAAAATTATATAATAATCTACAGCGAGGGGGAACGTATTTGATCCCCTACTGATTTTGAAGGTTTTTCCACTGACAAAGAAGTGACCAGTCTATAATTTTAATAGTAGGTGTATTTTAACAGTGAGAGACAGAATAACAAAAAAAATAAATCTCATGTCAAAAAAGTTCTACATTGATTTGCATATAATTAATTTGTACATATGGTCAGAGTGTTCCATAATAGAAAAAATATGGAAAGAAATTGGACATTGTGGGGTCTGAGTACCAAATGCAAACTATGGCAAATAACTACAATATAGATACTGGTTTAATTAAATTAATTACACAAATGTATTAAATCAGAACGCATTATTTAGTGAATAGATACCACTACCTCGTCTTATAATAGATGTACATAAATTATTAATTTTGAAGAACTTTATTTTTTTCTTAGAAATAAAACAAACACATATTACCTTTTCATGAATAACCTACGTAGTCAAGTTTAAAACACTTCACTTTTAACATGATACCTATTGTTTATTTAATACTATCTAGCAAGCAATGTATTCCAATTAACTGATTTACATTCCTATTTCAGGATTTCATCCAAGTGAGAAGATATTTGTTTCAGCAAGACCTCCTATATTATCCCTGCCTCCAGCAGAGGTAATAATATTTAAGTTACCCCTTACCCCACAAAGAACTACTTCTGGAACCATGACAACTTCATTGGATCTAAGCTGTTATACTGAGAGGAAGTCCTCAGACTGAGACTGAAGTGGGTTAGAGTGTTTAGGTGCTGGATTGAAGAGTTTGTGGTTAAACATTAGTCAACAGGGGGCAGGGCCTGGCAGCCAAGATGGTCAGATGTGCATTTTGAGAGCACTGAGAAGCATAATTTCAGCTTATACTACCCCATATTGCAAAAATTGCAGCCTTGTGAGACGGTGGCCTGATGCTGAATTCAGTGGGAGCTTGCCGGTCCATATAATTCTGTTGAGCTCTACTACCATCTGCATATGAGGCCTGGCGTGGTTTGGGCCTAGTGACCCGGAGAGGCGGATGATCTTTCGACATGGGGCCCGCTATGAACTTCGTCTCTCTTGATGCCCAACGAACCCCCCACCCCCCTCTTTGGACTAATGGGGGATTTCCCAGAAAAACATACTTACCCGCAGCAGAGGATTCTGCTGCCAAGCCGTAGACCAGACAACGAGTCTAAAATGTCGGCTGCACCAGGACCTCTGCAGTCCCAGGAGGGCTCGGAGATCCACCAGTGGATAGAACACTTCAACGCTAAATTTAACCAAATATGTCAAGCGTTTTAGACAGAGTACGCGGCTAACACAGCAGCTTCCTGATCTGGCTATGGGCTGGGCTTTCATTAAAAGGTGTACTCACCTCACCGCAACCGATGGGCTCTTCGAAGGCTAGAGAGCCCCAAGAACCGCGGTCACACCACACAGAGTAGGAGGACCCTCCAAAATATGATACTGGCTCCCCTTACAGCACAGGTTCGCAGGGGTGAAGGCTCCGAATTCAGCAGACACCTCCTTGACCATTTGCCTGAGGCCCTGCAGCCATTATGGGAGCGTGAACTGAGGAGAGGTGTCATCATGGCTGGCTCGAGGTGTCTACTGAGGCCTACGTGTGGCATTGGCTGAACTCTTGTTAATAGAGATTCTCTCCCCATTAAGGCTACCATCCAGCACTTTATTTTACAATGCAGGGTCCTCTGCTGTGCTCAACTTGTTTTGTTTGTATTATAACAAATTCCCGGTCGCATTATCTTTACTTTGTTTTATCAGAAAGTTGAGCCTGTTTTACCACATTTTACCTACTTATTAGCATTGTGATTATACTCATGATAAAATTATATTATATTGTGTACTTTACTCATCTTATCTAGCAGATTCCAGCAACTGTCTCACATACCGTAGTATCTAGATATGTATACTTAACCTCTTTAATATAAAAATGTGCAGTATCATCAAAATGCCCTACAACTGTTTTGCTCTGTCACCTGTCTGCCTGCAATAGCTGTTGTGTCATTGCGAGCATGCCTGTAATACTACGCACAGCAAACTAGTCAACGGTCCCACCATAACAGTTACCACATTAAATTAAAGGAGCACTATAGGGTCAGGAACACAAACATGTATTCCTGACCCTATAGGGTTAAAACCCCCATCTAGCACCCCTGGTCCCCTCATGACTCCCAAAAAATAGTAAAATCTTACTTGTATTCAAGTCTGGAGCTGCAGGCTTTGTCCCTGTTTCCTGTAGACCTGCCCACTGCTTGCTGACATCAGCAGAAGTGGAAATGTGATCCAATCACAATGCTTCCCCATAGGATTGGCTGAGACTGACAAAAAGGCAGATCAGGGGCAGAGCCAGCACAATTCAAACACAGCCCTGGTCAATCAGCACCTCCTCATATAGATGAATTGAATCAATGAATCTCTATGAGGAAAGTTCAGTGTCTGCATGCAGAGGGAGGAGGTACTGAATGTTTGGATGCATTTTAGGCAGCCATGACCCAGGAAGGATCTCTAACAGCTACCTGAGGAGTGGCCAGTGAAGTTATCACTAGGCTGTAATGTAAATACTGCATTTTCTCTGAAAAGACAGTGTTTACAGCAAAAAGCCTGAAGGTAAGGATTCTACACACCAGAACAAATTCAATAAACTGTAGTTGTTCTGGTGACTATAGTGTCCCTTTAATTTAGATATAATACAATCTCAAATGTAAACTATTCATACTTTAAGCAAAGACTGCGTCATACTGACGTATGTATACTATGAAAGACGTCAATGGCTATTGGAGGAGTAATAGACTAATCGCTTTGAGGAAATGGGCTTCTGATTAAGGGAGTTCAGCTAAGGGGGTGGGGCAAATAGCTGTGTCTGCATTTGAGACAGCGAACCACTTTCCAAGCCTGTCCAGTAGTAAAGTAGCAAAGACTATCAATAAAGATGTGAAATTTTGAACGTTTACTAGGGGTTTATTTACTAAACAATACATTGTAATGTATTCCAAACCAAAATGTAGAATGAAGGCAAAAATAGATAATTTGGAAACAATTTCCAGGTCACTCGCATTTAAGGTTTGCAATTGGCTTTTTTACCAATTCAATTCAGTTTGTTATTCAATGAAATAACTTCAAAATAAGAAACCATTGGCCAAAAATCGCTGAGATAAAAAAAAAAAGGCACAAATAGAGAATTTTCCTATTTTTTCTATTTTATCTTCAAATTTTTAATTTCCCTGCCAATGTCTGAAAACGATTGTCATCATCACCTGAACACGAGCACTGGTAGGCATACAAGTACATACATTTTCATTATTTTGTCTCAAAGCAAAATGAAAAATTAAAAGCTTTTACATTTGCTCTTAATGTAATTCATTCAACCTGACAGCTTTCTTAACAGAGATTTATGTTTTTTCGTTATGAGATCAATGCTGTTCCCTTGCTCTGTGTGTCTGAATTAGAGTATTCCGGTCACGTATGCGATGACAAGCAGGGGTTCTCCTTACCAGATGCATCCTCGAGGACGTGTAATTATTACTGCATCTCATTTTATAGTGCTTAACGATAGCTTATCTTAATAAGTGACAAAAGTAAGGACACCTAAGGACGTGTTTACCTTATTAGTTAAATTAACCATTTTGAATTACATTGAATATCTCATAATATTACCAATAAAATAGATTACACACATATAATTTTAAGGTGCACCCAAGAGAATCATGTTATAGTGTGTGTGTGTGTGTGTGTGTGTGTGTGTGTGTGTGTGTGTGTGTGTGTGTGTGTGTGTGTGTGTGTGTGTGTGTGTGTGTGTGTGTGTGTGTGTGTGTGTGTGTGTGTGTGTGTGTGTGTGTGTGTGTGTGTGTGTGTGTGTGTGTGTGTGTGTGTGTGTGTAACTTACCACCGCCCTTACTGCGTGTAAACAGATTCCCTTGAAAATAACAGACAACACAAACAAAATACTAACAGAAATATGTCTAGAAGCATATAAACAAGTCTCTAGCTCTCTTTTCCGTTTTTTTCTTTCTTTCTTTCTATCTATCTAAATATAAAATAATGTGAATAACCAATACATATTTGTGACAAAATACAAATTAGGCAAAAATAAAAAAGAAAATACACCCTACATAATACTGAGCACTAATAACAGTGATATGAATTGTCAGTAAAATAAAACAATATAATTATATTATAAATACTCACTATTTTAAAAAATGATAGTTTTGCTCCTTAACCCCTTAAGGACACATGACATGTGTGACATGTCATGATTCCCTTTTATTCCAGAAGTTTGGTCATTAAGGGGTTAAAGGACCACTATAGCGCCAGGAAAACAAACTCGTTTTCCTGGCACTATAGGGTCTTTAGGTCCCCCTCCCCACCCTCAGGGTCCCACTCTCCGACGTCAGCGCAGAATGCGTATGCGCGGCAAGAGCCGCGCGTGTGTTCAATCAGTCCATAGGAAAGCATTTCTCAATGCTTTCCTATGGACATCAGCGTCTTCTCACTGTGATTTTCACAGTGAGAATCGCGGAAGCACCTCTAGCGGCTGTCAGTGAGACAGCCAGGGCCGGATTAGCATAGGGGCTGATGGAGCTGCAGCTCCAGGCCCAGGCCCATGGGATAGGCCCAACTGATTTTTTTTTTTTTACACACTACTCTTAGGGTTGCCAGGTACTTCTCATGGATTTCTTATGGTTGCCAGGTATTTCTCAGGTATTTGAGTCTGCCTAGCCGGTGCCAGTATTGCAGTAATACCGGCAATACAAATGTCTGTCTCAGTATAAAGACAGATTATTCTGCAATACCAGCGCTGGCCAGTAGGGGTCGCTGTTTGTGTGGAGAGAGGCAGGGATAAGAAGTTACAGCATCTCCCTCCCTGCCTCTCTCTACTCACTGATCCGCGGAGGAGCAGCTCTGCACAGAGAGTCCAGACATAAGTTTTGAGCCTGCGAGACATGTGTACGGTGAGAGACTTAGGGACACTGAGACATTGGGACACTGGGAGACATAGGGACACTGAGGAACATGGGGACCCTGATACACTAGGGACACAGTGGCCCCATGTCTCCCAATGGCCCCTAGTCTCTCAGTGTCCCCATGTCTCCCAGCCAGTGTCCCTTGTGTCTCTCAGTGTCCCCATGCCTCCCAGTGTGCCTGGTGTCTCTCAGTCTCCCTAGTGTCTGTGTCCCTAGTCTCCCAGAGTGCCCTAGTCTCTCAGTGTCCCCATGTATCTCAGTGTCCCCATGTCTCTCCCAGTGTCTCAGTGTCCCCAAGTCTTACAGTGTCCCAATGTCTCTAATTGTCCCTTAGTGTCCTAGTGACATTAGGACACTGGGAGACATGGGGACACAGACTCTAATGGACACATGGAGACATGGGGATACAAACACTAGGGGACACTGGGTGACATGGGGACACTGAGACACTAGGGGACACTAGGAGACACTCGGGACACAGGAAGACATGGGGACACTGGATGACTTTGAGACCTGGGAGATAGGGGGCACTCCCAGTGTCCCCATGTCTCCCAGCCAGTGTCCCTAGTATCTCAATATCCCCATGTCTCCCAGTGTCCCTGGTGTCTCTCAGTGTCCGTAGTGTGCCACTGTCCCTAGTGTCTCAGTGTTTCCTAGTCTCCCAAAGTCCCCTAGTCTCCCAGTGTCTCAGTGTCCCCATGTCTCCTAGTGTCTCAGTGTCCCCTAGTATAAAAGAAAAAATCTCATGCTCTCACAGTGATAGGTTTAAGCAGGTTTATTGGACACTGCAACATTTTGACCTGTACCCAGGTTATTATCAAGTCTCCAGTATCCCCTATATATCACAGTGTCCCTTATGTATCACAGTGTCTCAGTGCCCCATGTCTCCCAGTGTCCCCTCATGTCTCAAAGTTACCCAGTGTCCCCATGTCTCCCAGTGTTCCCTAGTATCTCAGTGTCCCCATGTCTCCCAGTGTCCCAATGTCTCTCAATGTCCACTAGTGACATGGGGACACTGGGAGACATGGGGACACAGACACTAAGGGACTGGGAGACATGGGGACACAGACATGCCCCCTTTTTTTGTATGATCGGCCCTTTCGGCAGTTCTGGTTATGTGATTTGTGTCAGTGGTCTACCTTTTTACCTCATCCATAGACTTCCTGCTTTACTGGACACTGCTGTTAGGGGGTATGGGGTTACTTGAAAGATGAAAGCGTGAGATTAGCATAGCGTATGTGTTTTCTTATAGCTGCATCCTATGAGTTTTCCTCCAGCACCATCTCCATCAGATACATGACGCTTAGGAGGTAGGACTGTTCTAGTGTTTTTGTTCATTAAGATTTTGTAATTAGGCTCATCATAATTGTCAGCACCAGGCCCACTGGGCTCTTAATCTGGCCCTTGAGACAGCCACTAGAGGCTGGATTAACCCTAGTGTAAATATAGCAGTTTCTCTGAAACTTTTATTTTTACAGCTGCAGGGTTAACCCTAGATGGACCTGGCACCCAGACCACTTCATTGAGCTGAAGTGGTCTGGGTGCCTATAGTGGTCCTTTAATCTCACCTTTTTTGCCCCTCTCCCACGTTTAGTGTTTTCAATATTACCCCAATAAGATGTGCGGCATTGATAAGGAGAGTTTGTACATTACTATTGTGATGAGACCAATCTCGCCACATTGCATTGGAGGAGCCTGGTTGCCCGCCTGCTGCCTTTGGATTATGGACCGGCAGTTAAAGGGTTAATTTTACTGTGCAGAAAGATTTATTTCTTCCTTTCTGCACAGCCGCTTGGTAGATTCTATCTACCGAACAAACAGCCTTTTTTCTACCTCCCCAGAGCCGTGGGAAGCCGGCCGGCGCAGTTAATCGGCCACCCAGAAGCTGGAGTGCGCCCTCCATTTACCTCCCTGAAGCCGCGGTTAACCGCGTCTTAACGAGCGTGTGCCGGCAATTGACCACCCAGTAGCTGCGGTTAACCGCAGCTTAATTGATTGTTACTGGGTGGTCGCAGTTACACTTAGCCGCCACACGATGGCGGTGTTCTGGAGCTCCCCAGGCAGCCAGCGCTTTTCTGCCCGGCTTTCATGCCTCCAGCCCCCCTGGTTCCTATTCGGGACAGTTCAGCGGACACCTGGAACTTCGGGAGTTTATTTTATGGGAATGTTTTAACCCAGATAGCCATGCCATGGAGCCTGTTCGTGGAATTAAAGACTTTGGCTCCATGGCAATTAAACTGTATTCGTGTGGTCTGAGTGCCATTCACCTAATAATGTGCACTCAGACCTGAGCTATCTGGGGATATGTGAAATGTCTGTGTGTTATATGTAAAATGTAACTTTATGCATTTTATGGTGTTTTACTGTCTTTGTATCCCCACGTGCATAATGGCGATTTGCCTGTGTCCTGGGAGATAATTGAATTACTTCTCAATTATCTCCAGGGCAGAGGGGAGGAAGCCAGGATGCATTTTGGGGATGTTTTACTTCTGTATGTCCTGAAATGCTACTTGTCTGTCCGTTGTTACAGTCTTCCATCTGGTCCCCTAGGGGAGTGTCCACCAGGTGGGAGACCTGCATAAATACAGGGGCAGGTAGCCCTCAATAAACAGACCACTGCTTAACCCTCAACACGGAGCCTTGTCTCGTTCTTGGGGGGATTCACTGTATGCTGATAGAGACTGATTGCCAGGAGTGTAAGCCGCTTGGGAGTTTTTCCTGTTCGTCTGCTAGCAGCTATTCGTGAGGTTCCAGTTCGGGAGTTTGGAGTGCTACCTTATTCCCTTGTATGCAGTTCGGGAGTTTGGTGCATTCACTTGTATTCAATTTGTGAGTTTTGGTGATTCTACAGTAGCTGTGCCTGTCTTTGAAAAGGGGATTATCGCCTAAACGATTTTAACCCCTTGTCTGCTGAAACGGTCCGTTACAACTATTGTCTCACTTGATCTGTGGAAAGTTTACTACAGAAGCTGCAAAACCAATAGATTTGTGGCAAATGTAATAATGTCAAGTGAGCATTTTCTTTTTTTTAAATCTTTTTATTTTTGATTCATCATATATATATATATATATATATATATATATATATATATATATATATATATATATATATATATACAAAGATATTCTTGGCACTCACCCCTCAATGAATATACCGTTGCAGTCTGCCTGGGTGCAACCTTAGCGTCAATATATAGAAAAAATAGGAAAAAAGGTGCACTCACAGGTCTTCATCCAAGTGGTATTTTTATTCTGAGTTGTGGTATACAAATGTGAAAATGAATCAACGTTTCGACCCCATCTCGGGTCTTTTTCAAGATAACACTACCTGTGAAACCATAGTGAATATATAGGTAACTAATTAAGGTGAACTTACTTACCGGTGTGTGAGGGCCAACTCCCGCCCGGCCATCCGAAACCCGGAAGTGCGCTCGTGTAGTCACGTGAATGGGCGTGATGACGCCAGTGCTACGTGTCGTTGCTAAGTAACCGGATCAACAAACCCTCCGTGCAGCTATTCATATACCGAGAGCTGCACGAACTGTTTTTAGTGCGCACAAATGAACAAGTGAGTTAAGTGCCTGTGGTGGAAAGATCCAAGCATATAGAAATAAGAAATCCCTCGGGTTACATCTATAACACTAAGAGATTATGGTGAACCGATACACTGCTAAGTGCCTATGGTGGAAGGATCCAAACTTATAGTAATAAGTGATCCTTCGGGTTAAAACTATAACACTAGGAGGATATGGTAGAACGATAGACTACCAACTCTGGGTATCCATAATGAAACTAGATAGGTTGGAGCATATAAAACTCGTGTGTCACATGCACATGTGTATGCAGACAGTGTCCGTGAAACTTCAAAAAAACAAATCCCATCACCATGTTTCCAACACCAACCTAGACAGGATACCCAGATCTATACAGAATGTGTTCAGTAAATAATACAATACAATACATGTTAGTATGCAAATAACTTAATCACAAAATTCCATCATACTACTCTGTAATATGGTATCCTGCATATATTACCGTGAATTAAATATTGCTCTTGTAGTTACTAAAGCAGAATATACCCCTCAACTCTGTATGGAGGCCATCCTGATGGGAATATACCTCTCTTAATACAAAAATTATGTATATATACAAAAATTGTATACAAGAATAATATATACAAGGTGAAAAATCGGTGGTGAATCTGTCTAGTCCCTGATAAGGGTTCCAACATGCTAACTACAATCCATCAATCACCAACCAGCGTATATGGACTAAAAGCACCATGGCTCAAAAACCTGATACTAATGTAAAGGGACATACGAGCTATTATCGACTGATGAGAACAAAATTCTACACCTTCAATCCACAAGTATATAATGATGTCACAAAAACATCGAGTAGGTATTGTATTCATTAAGACCTCTGGGTGTGACTGTGTCCAGGGTAAAGATCCAGTACGCTTCCCTTTGAAGTAGTGCTCTAGACCTGTCACCCCCACGAGGTAACGGGGGGACATGATCTATAGCCATGAACTTCAAAGTGGGGAGTCTATGTGAGGCTGCGAGATAATGTTTGGCTACTGGTTTATCTGTCCTGGAGTCTCTGAATGCTGTCATGATGCCAGACCTATGACCTCGAATGCGGTCCCGAAGGGTGAGGTCTGTTTTCCCTACGTAGGATAGTCCGCATGGGCAAGTGATCAAGTAGATGACATGATCCGTCATACATGTGATGTGATGTGCAATTTTGATTCTTTTCCCACTATGTGGGTGAGCAAATGAATTTCCAGGCATCATGTGACTGCACGTTACGCAGCCACTGCATTTGTAACATCCTGGTTTCTTAGAGATGATTTTCTTCTGGTAGCTTTGTCTGGGGTCATTACGAATAAGGATGTCCCTTAGGTTCTGACTTCTCCTGTAACTGATGGTGGGTTTTGTATGGAAAGCGGTAGGTAAAGATTTATCAGAGTGAAGAATGTCCCAATGTTTTTCAATGGAATTCCGAATCTGTGTAGTACCGGTATGAAAAGTAAGTGGTAAATAGATCTTTGGTGTATCTGTATTGGATCCACCCTGTGTGTTTATTCTCTCCTGTGACCATTTCTCCATCGCCCGTGCTTTAGCTTTGTTCAATGTTTGAATGCGGTATCCTCTCTCTTGAAACCTGAGGGTCATTTCTTGTAATTGTGTGTCTCGCCTCTTCTCGTCGCTGTTATACCGAAGTACCCGCATAAATTGGGATATGGGTAGCGTGTCTTTAAAGTGCTGGGGATGATAGCTGGTACTCGCCAGGAGGGTGTTTCTGTCTGTACTTTTCCGATGTAGTGTATGTCCGAATTTGTTGCCATCTTTGTATATGGTGATGTCCAAAAATGGTATTTCTTTCTCACTGTGAACCAAAGTGAGTTTAACTGGTGTTGTGAGGTTGTTAATATGGTTTATCAAATCTTCCAGTTCTTTAGAGGTACCTTTCCATATTATGAGGACATCATCAACAAATCGGTGGTACGCTACAATCTTGTCACGATTCGATTCCAAAATGTATCGCTGTTCAAATTGAAACATGTAGGCATTGGCATATGAGGGTGCCATGGCTGCCCCCATCGCTGTCCCCTTCAACTGTAAATAAAATATTTCTTCAAATTTAAAATAGTTACAGGTTAGTGCAATATTCAGAAGTTCAAGGAGATATTCTATCGGTGGTCCATGATATTTATCCGATGTCACGAGTATATCTCTAAGGGCTTCTATGCCTCCCGTATGGGGTATAATGGTATATAGGCTTTGTACGTCTAGGGTAGCCATTATTATACCATCTGGTTCATCAAACGAGATATCGTGCAGTTTATTGAGTAAATCTGAGGTATCCCGAATACATGTAGGTAGTTGTTGGATGCTGTCCTTAATGTAGAAATCTACAAATTTAGCTATAGGTTCTAGCAAACTTCCTCTGGCAGACACAATAGGTCTGCCAGGGGGATTCTTAGTGTCTTTATGAATCTTCGGGATAGTATATAGTACTGGGTATACTGGATGTTCAACGAAAAGGTATTTAGATGTAGGTATATCAACGTATCCCATTTGAAGTCCTATAGTGATCTGTTCTTTAATTCTCTTTTGAAATTTTGTAGTGGGGTTAAACGTTAATCTTTGATACGTCGTAGTGTCTGCCAATTGACGCATGATTTCTGTTTGGTATTGTTGATATGTCATAATAACAATGGCTCCCCCTTTGTCAGCAGCCCGAACAATTATCTCAGGGTCTTGTTTAAGTTCTTTGAGCGCTGCCCATTCTTCTTTAGTTAAATTATGTCTGTGGTCCTGTGGTTTCTTTATGATACAGTCATTATCCTTCTTCAGCACTTGCATAAAACTTTTGATAGAGTTATTAGCTGTCTTTGTATCACCCGTGTATTTCTTTTTAAACGGGGTCTTAGGTGTAAGAATTCGATCTTGTTTAAACTGTTCATTGTTGATTAGCGTGCGTTGTAGTTGGTACATTTCTACTTCCAACTTAAAGGGATCCGGTTTGGACACCGGTACAAATGAAAGTCCTTTAGTCAGTACGGAATAGTGGTCAGTAGTTAGTGTTTTATGGGTAAGATTGAACACACTGGTTATCTCTTCCGCACAGGTGGTTTGCCTTTGAAGCTTGTACTTTTGTGTTCCCTTCTGTCCTCTCCGTGGGACTCTATTCTTCTTGCGCCTCTGGTGTCCATACGTAGGGTCCCTGGGGACTCTTGCGGTGTCCGGTCTCTTTCTAAAAAATGTTCTCCACTCTCCTGTGGTCTGTCGTCTCTGTTTTCAGCATCTGACGCTGACTCCCCTGAGCTGATGTCTACGGTTTGAAACATAGGTTTTTTGATGCGATATCTGTATCTAGGTTGTTGATCTCTGTTAGTCGACGATGTTCCACTGAGCCATCTATATACCTGATGATATTGGTAATCGTGGTTAACTTTGGCCAGTTTTTGTTTTTTTGAACCTGATAAGTTCATTTTTATATTTATTGATGTCGTCTTGTAGTTTTAACATATGGGTGGTTACAGCTGAAGATTGCAAAGCTAATACATTAGACATCTCAAAATCTTGTATGGTATGTTTCACCAGTATCAATTCTTTGCCAACTTCCTCGACCACTATCACCATCCAGTCGAGGGAGCATTTGTTGGCGATATTCATCCACTTTTTACAAAAATCGGGATTCTGTCTCCCTATTGTTGGTGCGTTTCTGATTCTAAAGCCTCTCGGTATCCTCTTGGATCGATAATAATCAGAGATGAAGACCCCGTGTAAATCGAGGTCTATTTCTCGTTTTTTTAACTTTATAAGATCGTTGTACAGATCTTTAGCCGTATTGGTGTGAGTTAATTCACTCGCCGACCCAGGCCATAGTACGGCCTGTGCTTGTATATCTGTGATGGATAAAGTTTCTGCAAAATCTGCTAGAGCTCCTGCTCTAGATAAAAAATCCTCCATAGTGACAAATACTTGAAAAAATGAGCTATGGCTCAACGCACCGTTTGGTAAATAAGTCCCAAATTTTTAAAAGTGAATATGGTGGGGGTGCACAAGATGGTATAACGCAGATACCATATAATAAATACAAAGATATTCTTGGCACTCACCCCTCAATGAATATACCGTTGCAGTCTGCCTGGGTGCAACCTTAGCGTCAATATATAGAAAAAATAGGAAAAAAGGTGCACTCACAGGTCTTCATCCAAGTGGTATTTTTATTCTGAGTTGTGGTATACAAATGTGAAAATGAATCAACGTTTCGACCCCATCTCGGGTCTTTTTCAAGATAACACTACCTGTGAAACCATAGTGAATATATAGGTAACTAATTAAGGTGAACTTACTTACCGGTGTGTGAGGGCCAACTCCCGCCCGGCCATCCGAAACCCGGAAGTGCGCTCGTGTAGTCACGTGAATGGGCGTGATGACGCCAGTGCTACGTGTCGTTGCTAAGTAACCGGATCAACAAACCCTCCGTGCAGCTATTCATATACCGAGAGCTGCACGAACTGTTTTTAGTGCGCACAAATGAACAAGTGAGTTAAGTGCCTGTGGTGGAAAGATCCAAGCATATAGAAATAAGAAATCCCTCGGGTTACATCTATAACACTAAGAGATTATGGTGAACCGATACACTGCTAAGTGCCTATGGTGGAAGGATCCAAACTTATAGTAATAAGTGATCCTTCGGGTTAAAACTATAACACTAGGAGGATATGGTAGAACGATAGACTACCAACTCTGGGTATCCATAATGAAACTAGATAGGTTGGAGCATATAAAACTCGTGTGTCACATGCACATGTGTATGCAGACAGTGTCCGTGAAACTTCAAAAAAACAACAAAAAAACAACCAGTAGCCAAACATTATCTCGCAGCCTCACATAGACTCCCCACTTTGAAGTTCATGGCTATAGATCATGTCCCCCCGTTACCTCGTGGGGGTGACAGGTCTAGAGCACTACTTCAAAGGGAAGCGTACTGGATCTTTACCCTGGACACAGTCACACCCAGAGGTCTTAATGAATACAATACCTACTCGATGTTTTTGTGACATCATTATATACTTGTGGATTGAAGGTGTAGAATTTTGTTCTCATCAGTCGATAATAGCTCGTATGTCCCTTTACATTAGTATCAGGTTTTTGAGCCATGGTGCTTTTAGTCCATATACGCTGGTTGGTGATTGATGGATTGTAGTTAGCATGTTGGAACCCTTATCAGGGACTAGACAGATTCACCACCGATTTTTCACCTTGTATATATTATTCTTGTATACAATTTTTGTATATATACATAATTTTTGTATTAAGAGAGGTATATTCCCATCAGGATGGCCTCCATACAGAGTTGAGGGGTATATTCTGCTTTAGTAACTACAAGAGCAATATTTAATTCACGGTAATATATGCAGGATACCATATTACAGAGTAGTATGATGGAATTTTGTGATTAAGTTATTTGCATACTAACATGTATTGTATTGTATTATTTACTGAACACATTCTGTATAGATCTGGGTATCCTGTCTAGGTTGGTGTTGGAAACATGGTGATGGGATTTGTTTTTTTGAAGTTTCACGGACACTGTCTGCATACACATGTGCATGTGACACACGAGTTTTATATGCTCCAACCTATCTAGTTTCATTATGGATACCCAGAGTTGGTAGTCTATCGTTCTACCATATCCTCCTAGTGTTATAGTTTTAACCCGAAGGATCACTTATTACTATAAGTTTGGATCCTTCCACCATAGGCACTTAGCAGTGTATCGGTTCACCATAATCTCTTAGTGTTATAGATGTAACCCGAGGGATTTCTTATTTCTATATGCTTGGATCTTTCCACCACAGGCACTTAACTCACTTGTTCATTTGTGCGCACTAAAAACAGTTCGTGCAGCTCTCGGTATATGAATAGCTGCACGGAGGGTTTGTTGATCCGGTTACTTAGCAACGACACGTAGCACTGGCGTCATCACGCCCATTCACGTGACTACACGAGCGCACTTCCGGGTTTCGGATGGCCGGGCGGGAGTTGGCCCTCACACACCGGTAAGTAAGTTCACCTTAATTAGTTACCTATATATTCACTATGGTTTCACAGGTAGTGTTATCTTGAAAAAGACCCGAGATGGGGTCGAAACGTTGATTCATTTTCACATTTGTATACCACAACTCAGAATAAAAATACCACTTGGATGAAGACCTGTGAGTGCACCTTTTTTCCTATTTTTTCTATATATATATATATATATATATATATATATATATTTATATATATATATCCACTATAAATGTATGTTGTGCTCCAACAGTTTGGCTCTTTCCTCTGCAAAAGTAAACTACTTCAAAACCCTCATAACCACTCTCCCGCAGACCCAAATCACTATTTCACACTTTTAACTCTCTTCTTTGCCCTGTTGCACCCCCTCCTCCTACCACCTTCGTCCTACCACCTAGTCCACCACAAACTTTGAAACTCACTTTACTGAGAGGATTTCAACAATGAGGGAAGATATCTCTCATCTTTCTCCCACCCCTACCAATACTTCCCCCAACCGCAGTCGCTCCGCTGTTCTATGCTCAGTAACACCCGCTACATCGGAAGAGGTTTCTGCTCTGTTCTGGTCCTCCAACCCCATCACCTTTTCACTCAATCCTATTCCATTATCCACACTCTGTCTCCTTCTCTTGCTCTTCCTCTCACTAAAATGTTCAATCTCTCCCTCTCCTCTGGCCCTTCAATCATGCAACCCTAACCCTGATTCTGAAAAGGCCCAACCTTGACCCTAACTCCCCATCCAACTACCTCCCTATCTTACTACAGCTGTTTGCCTCCAAGATCCTTGAGAGAGTTGTGCATGGAAAATTGACAGACTTCCTCAAATCCAATAATCTATTCTGCAGTTCTAAGTTATCAGGTTGGTTTTAAACTACCCAAAAAAAATTAAATATAACATATATTGGGGATTTGTGCAAATTATATCAGTTGACGTTCGAGACACTTATCATCTAACCAATTTGTGTTTTTGTCTCAGTAAATCTGGGATTAGTATATTTGTAGACACAGCTATATATCTTTAGGTCCTAATTTGTGTATTTGCTATTTATGCTATCTATGCTGTGTATTTGCTATCTATGTACTTTCATTGCATTTTCATCTCATAGTAATGCCCACGGTCTTATTCAATGGTACCCAGTGTTTATTTTTCAATATCACAACCTTGTTGTAACAATCGTTAATGCTTTGGAGCTTCCGTTCGAGTATGTGAATCATTTACATTTGGTTATACTTTCAAACTAAAAGGGGTTCATCTGTTCTCAACACGCAGACTGTATCAGTGCCTGCCATTCCACTCCCCCTGTTTGGGCTATCTCCGCCCCCTCTGATGTTGCGTCATCGTATTGGCCAGATGACGTCACCCGAGGGGTAGAGTCTTACCATTTAAATACCTAGCAGGCTCTTTTCAATACAACGGTCTTGATAAAGGCGCAACATAGCGCCGAAACGCATGTCGAACAAGGCTATTTTTAATAGGGTCTTCGATGTAGCCTGTCAATATTTTACTTTAGAGCTCCCTTGAAGCAGCTAGTTAGATGTAGGGTTACAAAAGGAGACAGTGTTTACCTAGCAACAATTTTATTTACTTTTTAGTTGTATACCTGGGACGTGAGGCTGAGTGGGAATAGATATACCCCTTGCGGGAGGAAAGCTCGATATTTAGTGTTTTGGTATCTTAATGGGGAAGTGGCATGCTTACATCCTGGTTGTGTGTTATATAAACATAGCACTAATTTAGTCTCTATGCTGCCTGTACGAATCCCAGATACTATCTCTACATCAATGTAGCATTTGAGGGACGTTTTTTTCCCTCACCTCTCACACTCTGAATTGTGATGCATCTGATTAATATGGTGGGGGGGGAGATAATTGTTATTGATTCTTACCCTCCTTTTTAATTTTAGTCATACTATGTAAATTACCACATACGGCTGGAATCTATCTCAAACAGCCCCATCTTGTCTCAATACCAATACCTGCCTCCCCTGCTTATACTTACCTCCTCCATACATTTATATTGGATATTTTATTATCCTGTGAACATATTGGGGGATTTTGAATCTGTATCCTAACTTAATTTTGTTTCTCTCACTGTATCCCCATAGATTGTTGCAAAACTGTCCAAATGGCTACACTCTTTTATTTACTAAATTTATAACATTGTAACTTCTAAATAGTCATTGGAGTGATTGTATGTTTCGCATATTGGGTGGATCTTACTTATCTATACATAGAACAGGTCAGTCAGGAAAAGTAGGCTTCTCATTTCTATTACCTTTTTTCTTTTCACTTACACTTTTTCTTATCACTATTATTATTAATTCACTATATATGTGTGGTTATTTGCCTAATGCTATTTGTTAAATAAAGATTTAAGTGCTTGTGATTTTACCAATTATACTGAGTGGTTAACTCTTCATGTGGGTAATTACTCCTGTTTTTGATAGTTGATACCCCAGATGATTTTATCACTTGCGATCTTTTCTTTCAAAAACTGTTCTAGCTATTTCTCTTATTACTTCCTCGAATCCAACTATCTGCTTGACCCGCTCCAGTCTGGATTCTGTGCTTGTCAATCTGTAAAAACAGCTCTGACAAAAGTATCTAATGATCGAATCACTGCTAAATCTCACAATCACTATTCTATCCTAATTCGCATTGACCTTTTTGCTGCTTTTTACATTGTTGATCATCACCAGCTTCTTCTCATTCTTGGTAATCTCAGTCTACAGGATACTGCTCTCTCCTGGTGGTCCTCTTACCTCTCCCAGTGCTCTTTCAGTGTATCTTGCTCTGGCTCTACCTCTTCTCCCAATCCTTTGCTGTAGGTGTTCTAAAAAGGTTCTGTCCTTGAATCCCTACTAATCTTAATCTGCCTCTCTGCTATTTCCAACTGGAAACTGCCCACTTCCTTAAACTCCACTTGTTCAAAATAATACTTTTGGTTTTAGCTCCCTCAAGTGTTGCTACTTCCACGTATGTCTCCCTCCAAGTCAACGGCGCTACCATAACCTCAACCTCAGCTTTCCCTCCCCGCACCCTGATTCCTCTCCTGCAACTGTCAATAAAAAATAAACAAATGAATACATTTGCTTTTTTAAATCACCCACTAAGCCCTCAGTGAATACTTTTCCAGCAACTTATTTATCTACTCCTACCCTTACCTTTTGTGTCACTATACCCCACTCCTTCGAGCATGTAAGCTCATTGAGCAGGGCCATCAACCCCTCTGTTCCTGTGTGCCCAACTTGTCTGGTTACAAATACGTGTCTGTTAGGCCACCCATTGTAGAGCACCGTGGCATTTGTTGGCGCTTTATAAATAATAATAATACTGGTACATATATTGTCCCCAGGTAAATTGAAGATAGGGGAATTCTCTCCATCATAACAATATTTCAAGTAACTCTAAATCTGAAACCAGAACTGTTGTCCCAGTGTCAAACCCCAATTTCCACTATACTATTATAAATAACCTAAAGTATATATATTTTTTCAAGGCATGCCATGTTCTGCTCACAACAGGTAAACTGGAACATGTAGATCAGGTTCTTAATACGTATATGATATATTTTGTTTCTGCCTGAAATCAACCTATGTACGAACCAATTTTTTTGAAACACGCAAAACAGGGAGGATATCAGAGCTCTGAGACAAGTTATTCTATTTTAAAAAAGGAACGTACAGATTGCAGTTCATAATAAAAAATAAGAAAAACAATAAATCATACCTCCTCACCTCTGAAAAGAATCCCTAATAAAATAGTCTACTTTTACCTTACACGGAGGGTATTCAATCACTACTCTGGTATTATGACGGATTTGCACCTCTGGAACATCCCCTCAGTCAGAAAAGTAACAGATAGTCAATCCTGTCCTAGAAATCGTTTAATAACCTTGAGGAGGGGAGAACCAACTCACCGAACCTGTGTTCCAATAGCTGTTTCCATGGAAATCTATAATTCAATTTACCATAACTATAGTGCTTGCCCTTTACACAGCTAGGAGAGTAGTGGATGTAATCCATCAAAGTTTTTCATCTGGTCACAGGCTGTCACTGTCAATAATTTCTGTTTAATAAACACTAAACCGGGAAAAGAAAAAAGGATGCATTAAACATCTACCCCAACAAGGTCACAGAGGCATTGCATTAAGAAGTAAATGAGTTCTTCTTTTGAATGGGACAATTTTTTATTGAATTTTGATAAAATGACAGAAAAGGGAAAAAAAACTACTTAGAGGGATTCTATAGTGCCAGGAGAACAAACACGTTTTCCTGGCACTATAGGCTCCTGCATGACCCTCCGCCATAGGGGAAAAATCTGACACTGGAGGTCCTCATGCAGAGCATGAGGACGTCCAGAGTCATATAATGGACCAACGGTCTGTTTCGATTCTGGAAGTCCCTCTAGTGGCCTCGATAAGGGAAGACTTGCAGGGCTTAACTGGATGACCTGGGGGCTGTGGAAAGCAGTTCAAGACCTCAGACAGCAGAATAGGCTTAATGAACAACGATTTGCCACGCAGGAAGACAAACATCACCTAAAACATCTGAAGATCAGGGGTGTTGCCGACAACATACCAGAAGCTAGAGTTACCACACTTTGCAAGACGGCTCCTCACAGCATTGCTAACCCCGAAAATGGCCGAAGCGGTAGCACTGGACGGAATATTCTGCATACTGAGGTAAGCCAAGGCACCATTCACAGCTACAAGCGACTTAGTAATTCAGTTCCAGAACCAAAAAGACAAATCCGCAGTCTTAGAAGCCACCAAGGGCCAGCCAACATACCTCTTCAAAGAGATGGCCCTCAGGTTCTACTCGGATCTCTTAAGTGCAACACTGGCGTGGAGGTGATCCCTGAAACAATTTACCTCCCTTCTGCGAGCTAACGCATCAGGTACCGCTGGGGCCCAGATCACACTCTGCTAGTCACCAAGGGCGATACCACGCAAACCATATTTGACATGCAAGAGGCCACAAATATTTAGAGGCTGCTGGACCTCCCCCTTGACTCACTTGACCCATTTGTACCATCAGCAAAGCGCGCCCCCTAAGTTGGGACTCAGCCTGTGCTCCTGAATTCATGCCCCAACGGCCAACCGCAGAATCTTATGCAGCAACCACAACCTGAACACAGATCGGGATAAACAGAAGGTTTGCAGGGACATTCTCCCACTACACAAAGTTTTTTATTTAAGTCCTGTTTAAACGTTAAGACGTTACTTTGACTGATAATGCAATAGACCACAACCACTGACAAGTAGACCACAAGCTTTTGCACAGATCTACCCGACTATCAGTAGACCATTAACCCCCCTCACCCCCCCTCCTCTGTGCCTCAGGGTAATTCAAGCGCACACCAAAAACACAACAGCCGCAGTTCGCAAGGGGAACGCAAACCCTTGCTCTTCTCCCTTAAGAGGACGTATGCGCCATAGCCTGACTGAATCACCCCAACACAGTATAACAATTTAACAGTTATTACTCTAATGTGTTCCCTCTGTTAAATCTTAGTTTTGTTTTTGTCTTATCTGTGTATACGCTTATTATAGCATCGATGATCCAAGTGAAGCGTTTAATCCCTAGGCCGACATAGCAATCACTTTCACTATTTTTTCATTTAATATAAAATGTGCAACAATATTCCAGCCATTTTGCTTTTATATGTTCACAGAAGCTCTGACAACTGCTGTTGTGGCATTGTGAGACGAGTTGCAAAGTATTATCCATGCACACAAAAATAAAGAATTTCAAAAAAATAAATTATACAAGCATAAAAAAAAAAAAACTCAGGCAATATATCCAAGGTTTGTATGTGTGTTGTTTTTTTAAGCAAGCAGATGTCAAGACAACGATATGTAACTATGACGAATGGAATAAAAGAAAATTCTTTTAAGTTATATGATATATCGAGAGGAAAAAAGGAATAAAAAAAGAGATCCTGTTAACGTTAAGATAAAAATAAGTGTTGCGTAATTGGTAAGGTGTATGTAAGAGCAGAGAAAGCACAAAAAAATTGTGATCACACGTTTAAGGTATGTAGAGACCTCACAAATCATGAGACAGGTGGCTTGGAACCACACAAGAGCCTTAATAATTTATAATAAAGTAATAAATCAACATAAGCTATACAAAGAAATTTTTTGTGAGGGTGCAAACACGGATGTTACACCCTGTTCCAAATTATTATGCAAATTCTATTTAAGTGTCACAAAGATTAAATTTTTCAGTTTAAACCCTTCAGGACGGAGTCAATAGTACACGTTCTGATCAAAACGTAAACAAAAACTGGAATTTGCGCTATATGTCTGTTCAACCGTAATTCACCTCTTTCATATTAAATGCACCCACACTTATTATATATCATTTTGTTCAGGAGAAACAGGGCTTTCATTTCATATCAAATATTTATATATACATAATTTATTATGAATAAAATTAAAAAAAATGTGAAATATAGATTTTTTTTTTTTTTTTACATCTGTAGTTCCGCCTCACATTTTAGCTGTATATGTCATAATACTGTTAGGGTTTACTGCAGAAAAATGCACATATTTGTAATCTCACGAGTACAACAGTACCCCCCATTAACAGGCTTTATGGTGTTTTGGAAAGTTACAGGGTCAAATATAGAACGTTCCATTTTCAAATTGAAATTTGCCAGATTAGTAATGTTACCTTTGAGACGATGTGGTAGCCCAGGAATGAGAATTACCCCCATGATGGCATACCATTTGAAAAAGTAGACAATCCAAGGTATTGAACGTGGGGTATGTTTAGTCTTTTTTAGTAGCCACTTAGTCACAAACACTGCCCAAAGTTAGCGTTCATATTTGTTTTTGTGTGAAAAAAGCAAAAAAACTAATATTTGGCCAGTGTTTGTGACTAAGTGGCTACTAAAAATGACTGGACATACCCCATTTGCAATACTTTGGGTTGTCTACTTTTGCAAATGGTATGCCATCATGGGGGTGATTCTTATTCCTGGGCTACCATACGGTCTCAAAGGCAACATAACTAATCTGGCAAATTTCAATTTGAAAAAAATGAAATGGAAGCCTTATATGTGACTCTCTAACTTTCCAAAACACCATAAAACCTGTACATGGGGGATACCGTTATTCTCGGGAGACTTCACTAAACACAAATATTAGTGTTTTAAAACAGTAAAACATATTACAACAATAATATAGTCCATAAAAGTGCAGTTTGTTTGTAAGAAATGCACAAAAAGTCACTTTTACTTAAAATATCATCGTTATAATACAATTTATCAGTTTTAAACACTAATATTTGAGTTCAGCGAAGTCTCCCGAGTAAAACAGTACCCCATATGTACAGGTTTTATGGTATCTTGGAGAGTTACAGGGTCAAATATAGTGCTTGCGAATTACATTTCTCCCTGTGTTGTCAGGCATGTCAATCAAATTTTAATTAATCAAATGACATAATTATGTTAAAAGATTACTTAAATATACACATAGAATTTTAATATATGTGCATTTATAGGCATTTAAATTCTACGTGTATACTAATGTAATCTTTTATGTAATTATATGTATTTATCTCTATATATATATTTGCGGTTATTTGTATTTTATATATAGATAGATATATATAGAATGTCATTCTAAGTGTATTTTGTTACCAATATATATATATTAATAACAAAATACAGTTAGAATGAAATTACATATGAATATATAATTTATTTTACATTTTGTTTCAATATTTTATTTATTTATTTTATTATTTTATTTATTATTGTAATTATACGTGTATATATATATAATATATGTCTATACATCTATTATATATATAATATATATACATATTATATATATGTAACGTCATTCTAAGTGTATTTTAATACTAATATCTATACTAATATTAATATTAAAATACATTACGTATGACGTTACATATATATAATATGTATATATTATATATAATATGTATATGTATTATATATATAATATATATACATATATTATATATATAAAAATACTTTTAATTTATTTTACACATGTTTAATTTTTTTTTTTTTACAGATCCCACAAGCAGGGGTACTGTCTGATATTTCAGACAGCCCCCTTGCAGGCAGATCCACAGCCAGCTATAGGGGGGCATTGTGATCGCTCTTTGAGAGCGATCACATGGCCCCCGGGGGCCTCATTTGCCGGGGGAGGGCTGCCTGGGCTGTCAGGCAGCCCTCCAGAAGAGGATCGCGGCGGAGGTAAGTAGTTGCGATCTCCTGGGGGCTTAAGCCGCTACGACGTTCTATGCCGCAGCAACGGCTTTAAAACACTTTAAAGTCGCGACGGCATAGAACGCCAAACGGCGTTAAGGGGTTAACTCATGGATGGCATTGTGTCTCAGGGCTCTTTTGATCACTGAAACTATTTTGGACACCTGTGATAATTAGATTGCCAGCTGAGCCCAATTTAAGGAAAAACTACTAAAGAAGGAGGGTTCCACATTATTAAGCAGAGCACCATTTTCATGCAATATGGGGAAGAAAAAGGATCTCTCTGCTGCCAAAAAAGAGTGAAATAGTTAAATGCCTTGGCCGAGGTATGAAAACATTAGATATTTCACAAAAACTTAAGCGTGATGTGTGTGTCTGTTTGTGAGTGAGGGTGTGTGTGTGTGTGTCTGTTAGTGTGTGTGTCTGTTAGTGTGTGAGTGATTGAGTGTGTGTGTCTGTTAGTGAGAGTGTATGCGTGTCTGTTAGTGAATGTGTGTGTCTGCTAGTGACTGTATGTGTCTGTTAGTGAGTGTGTATGTCTGTTAGCTAGTGTATGTGTGTCTGTCAGTGAATGTGCGTGACTGACACTGAGTGTATATGTGTCTGTCAGTGAGTGTGTATGTGTATTTAGAAGGTGGGGCGGAGGGGGGGTGCCTGAGTATATCATGCCTAGGGCAGCACATAACCAAGATACACCACTGATTCTAGGTGCAATAATAGAAGAGATAAAAATGAACCTGAGACTAACATCATTCCTAAATAAATGCTCGCAAATACGGTAAGCATAAGTACAGAACATATTTATGCCAGTCCAAAAGTAATTTCCAAGTGTAGACTGAGCTTGAAGCAGGATCTTACATGAACTGTAGCTCTTTACCAGTGTTTGCCCTTTGATGAGATATGGAAAGACCCCTATCAGGCATAGAGGGAGTGGGGGGAGATCCTGGATCAGCCACTTCTCCCAAACAGTATAGCTCTAAGAGAGGCCAGAGGTTCAAGCTGTGCAGTACCAGACTAGACCTCAGTAGGTACATTCCACTAAATCATGAGATTAAATGAAAAGCATCCCGTTGCAACTCTCAGTCAGCAAAAGCCAATGCAATTGATATGACTGGTAAATGGTGCTTGGGTGAGAAGCAATCCATGGTAATGAAGAAACAGATTGGAGCACAAGGAAATAGAGTGTGTCTTACTCTTCAACCAAGTCCAGCCCTTCATTACATAATAACTCTCTCAAGGCACCTGTGTAAGCAATGGGGAGATAGTACTTAAAGGAACACTCCAGCCATATTCATGCTGTGTTTTTCTGCTGTGTTTTTAAAAAATTTAGAAAAGGGGGTTCAGCTTTCTGCAGCATAACTCTGACCCATTATTCATGTTTCGATTGACAGTAGTTACGCAGGGCCGGATTAGCATAGGGGCTGATGGAGCTGCAGCTCCAGGTCCACGCCCACAGAATAGGCCCATTGTAAAAAAAAAAAAAAAAAAAAAATTTTTTTTTCAGACTACTCTTAGGTTTACCACCTGACTGGTATTTTAAGGCACAGCTGGTATTGGAGGCTGCCTGGCCATGATGGTACTGCAGTAATACCAGCAATAAAAATGCAAATATTTTTCTCCGTATAAACGGAGATTACTCTGCAATACCAGCACCGGCCAGTAGGGGTCACTGTGTGTGGAGAGAGACAGGGATAGGAAGTTACAGCATCCCCCTGCCTCTCTCTACTCACTGATCCGCGGGGAGCAGCTTCACAGCACAGAGAGTCCAGACAGCAGCTCCCAGGCATTTAAATTCTACGTGTATACTAATGTAATCTTTTATGTAATTATATGTATTTATCTCTATATATATATTTGCGGTTATTTGTATTTTATATATAGATAGATATATATAGAATGTCATTCTAAGTGTATTTTGTTACCAATATATATATATTAATAACAAAATACAGTTAGAATGAAATTACATATGAATATATAATTTATTTTACATTTTGTTTCAATATTTTATTTATTTATTTTATTATTTTATTTATTATTGTAATTATACGTGTATATATATATAATATATGTCTATACATCTATTATATATATAATATATATACATATTATATATATGTAACGTCATTCTAAGTGTATTTTAATACTAATATCTATACTAATATTAATATTAAAATACATTACGTATGACGTTACATATATATAATATGTATATATTATATATAATATGTATATGTATTATATATATAATATATATACATATATTATATATATAAAAATACTTTTAATTTATTTTACACATGTTAATTTTTTTTTTTTTACAGATCCCACAAGCAGGGGTACTGTCTGATATTTCAGACAGCCCCCTTGCAGGCAGATCCACAGCCAGCTATAGGGGGCCATGTGATCGCTCTTTGAGAGCGATCACATGGCCCCCGGGGGCCTCATTTGCCGGGGGAGGGCTGCCTGGGCTGTCAGGCAGCCCTCCAGAAGAGGATCGCGGCGGAGGTAAGTAGTTGCGATCTCCTGGGGGCTTAAGCCGCTACGGCGTTCTATGCCGCAGCAACGGCTTTAAAACACTTTAAAGTCGCGACGGCATAGAACGCCAAACGGCGTTAAGGGGTTAACTCATGGATGGCATTGTGTCTCAGGGCTCTTTTGATCACTGAAACTATTTTGGACACCTGTGATAATTAGATTGCCAGCTGAGCCCAATTTAAGGAAAAACTACTAAAGAAGGAGGGTTCCACATTATTAAGCAGAGCACCATTTTCATGCAATATGGGGAAGAAAAAGGATCTCTCTGCTGCCAAAAAAGAGTGAAATAGTTCAATGCCTTGGCCGAGGTATGAAAACATTAGATATTTCACAAAAACTTAAGCGTGATGTGTGTGTCTGTTTGTGAGTGAGGGTGTGTGTGTGTGTGTCTGTTAGTGTGTGTGTCTGTTAGTGTGTGAGTGATTGAGTGTGTGTGTCTGTTAGTGAGAGTGTATGCGTGTCTGTTAGTGAATGTGTGTGTCTGCTAGTGACTGTATGTGTCTGTTAGTGAGTGTGTATGTCTGTTAGCTAGTGTATGTGTGTCTGTCAGTGAATGTGCGTGACTGACACTGAGTGTATATGTGTCTGTCAGTGAGTGTGTATGTGTATTTAGAAGGTGGGGCGGAGGGGGGGTGCCTGAGTATATCATGCCTAGGGCAGCACATAACCAAGATACACCACTGATTCTAGGTGCAATAATAGAAGAGATAAAAATGAACCTGAGACTAACATCATTCCTAAATAAATGCTCGCAAATACGGTAAGCATAAGTACAGAACATATTTATGCCAGTCCAAAAGTAATTTCCAAGTGTAGACTGAGCTTGAAGCAGGATCTTACATGAACTGTAGCTCTTTACCAGTGTTTGCCCTTTGATGAGATATGGAAAGACCCCTATCAGGCATAGAGGGAGTGGGGGGAGATCCTGGATCAGCCACTTCTCCCAAACAGTATAGCTCTAAGAGAGGCCAGAGGTTCAAGCTGTGCAGTACCAGACTAGACCTCAGTAGGTACATTCCACTAAATCATGAGATTAAATGAAAAGCATCCCGTTGCAACTCTCAGTCAGCAAAAGCCAATGCAATTGATATGACTGGTAAATGGTGCTTGGGTGAGAAGCAATCCATGGTAATGAAGAAACAGATTGGAGCACAAGGAAATAGAGTGTGTCTTACTCTTCAACCAAGTCCAGCCCTTCATTACATAATAACTCTCTCAAGGCACCTGTGTAAGCAATGGGGAGATAGTACTTAAAGGAACACTCCAGCCATATTCATGCTGTGTTTTTCTGCTGTGTTTTTAAAAAATTTAGAAAAGGGGGTTCAGCTTTCTGCAGCATAACTCTGACCCATTATTCATGTTTCGATTGACAGTAGTTACGCAGGGCCGGATTAACATAGGGGCTGATGGAGCTGCAGCTCCAGGTCCACGCCCACAGAATAGGCCCATTGTAAAAAAAAAAAAAAAAAAAAAATTTTTTTTTTTCAGACTACTCTTAGGTTTACCACCTGACTGGTATTTTAAGGCACAGCTGGTATTGGAGGCTGCCTGGCCATGATGGTACTGCAGTAATACCAGCAATAAAAATGCAAATATTTTTCTCCGTATAAACGGAGATTACTCTGCAATACCAGCACCGGCCAGTAGGGGTCACTGTGTGTGGAGAGAGACAGGGATAGGAAGTTACAGCATCTCCCTGCCTCTCTCTACTCACTGATCCGCGGGGAGCAGCTTCACAGCACAGAGAGTCCAGACAGCAGCTCCCAGGCATTTAAATTCTACGTGTATACTAATGTAATCTTTTATGTAATTATATGTATTTATCTCTATATATATATTTGCGGTTATTTGTATTTTATATATAGATAGATATATATAGAATGTCATTCTAAGTGTATTTTGTTACCAATATATATATATTAATAACAAAATACAGTTAGAATGAAATTACATATGAATATATAATTTATTTTACATTTTGTTTCAATATTTTATTTATTTATTTTATTATTTTATTTATTATTGTAATTATACGTGTATATATATATAATATATGTCTATACATCTATTATATATATAATATATATACATATTATATATATGTAACGTCATTCTAAGTGTATTTTAATACTAATATCTATACTAATATTAATATTAAAATACATTACGTATGACGTTACATATATATAATATGTATATATTATATATAATATGTATATGTATTATATATATAATATATATACATATATTATATATATATAAAAATACTTTTAATTTATTTTACACATGTTTAATTTTTTTTTTTTTTACAGATCCCACAAGCAGGGGTACTGTCTGATATTTCAGACAGCCCCCTTGCAGGCAGATCCACAGCCAGCTATAGGGGGCCATGTGATCGCTCTTTGAGAGCGATCACATGGCCCCCGGGGGCCTCATTTGCCGGGGGAGGGCTGCCTGGGCTGTCAGGCAGCCCTCCAGAAGAGGATCGCGGTGGAGGTAAGTAGTTGCGATCTCCTGGGGGCTTAAGCCGCTACGGCGTTCTATGCCGCAGCAACGGCTTTAAAACACTTTAAAGTCGCGACGGCATAGAACGCCAAACGGCGTTAAGGGGTTAACTCATGGATGGCATTGTGTCTCAGGGCTCTTTTGATCACTGAAACTATTTTGGACACCTGTGATAATTAGATTGCCAGCTGAGCCCAATTTAAGGAAAAACTACTAAAGAAGGAGGGTTCCACATTATTAAGCAGAGCACCATTTTCATGCAATATGGGGAAGAAAAAGGATCTCTCTGCTGCCAAAAAAGAGTGAAATAGTTCAATGCCTTGGCCGAGGTATGAAAACATTAGATATTTCACAAAAACTTAAGCGTGATGTGTGTGTCTGTTTGTGAGTGAGGGTGTGTGTGTGTGTGTCTGTTAGTGTGTGTGTCTGTTAGTGTGTGAGTGATTGAGTGTGTGTGTCTGTTAGTGAGAGTGTATGCGTGTCTGTTAGTGAATGTGTGTGTCTGCTAGTGACTGTATGTGTCTGTTAGTGAGTGTGTATGTCTGTTAGCTAGTGTATGTGTGTCTGTCAGTGAATGTGCGTGACTGACACTGAGTGTATATGTGTCTGTCAGTGAGTGTGTATGTGTATTTAGAAGGTGGGGCGGAGGGGGGGTGCCTGAGTATATCATGCCTAGGGCAGCACATAACCAAGATACACCACTGATTCTAGGTGCAATAATAGAAGAGATAAAAATGAACCTGAGACTAACATCATTCCTTAATAAATGCTCGCAAATACGGTAAGCATAAGTACAGAACATATTTATGCCAGTCCAAAAGTAATTTCCAAGTGTAGACTGAGCTTGAAGCAGGATCTTACATGAACTGTAGCTCTTTACCAGTGTTTGCCCTTTGATGAGATATGGAAAGACCCCTATCAGGCATAGAGGGAGTGGGGGGAGATCCTGGATCAGCCACTTCTCCCAAACAGTATAGCTCTAAGAGAGGCCAGAGGTTCAAGCTGTGCAGTACCAGACTAGACCTCAGTAGGTACATTCCACTAAATCATGAGATTAAATGAAAAGCATCCCGTTGCAACTCTCAGTCAGCAAAAGCCAATGCAATTGATATGACTGGTAAATGGTGCTTGGGTGAGAAGCAATCCATGGTAATGAAGAAACAGATTGGAGCACAAGGAAATAGAGTGTGTCTTACTCTTCAACCAAGTCCAGCCCTTCATTACATAATAACTCTCTCAAGGCACCTGTGTAAGCAATGGGGAGATAGTACTTAAAGGAACACTCCAGCCATATTCATGCTGTGTTTTTCTGCTGTGTTTTTAAAAAATTTAGAAAAGGGGGTTCAGCTTTCTGCAGCATAACTCTGACCCATTATTCATGTTTCGATTGACAGTAGTTACGCAGGGCCGGATTAACATAGGGGCTGATGGAGCTGCAGCTCCAGGTCCACGCCCACAGAATAGGCCCATTGTAAAAAAAAAAAAAAAAAAAATTTTTTTTTTTCAGACTACTCTTAGGTTTACCACCTGACTGGTATTTTAAGGCACAGCTGGTATTGGAGGCTGCCTGGCCATGATGGTACTGCAGTAATACCAGCAATAAAAATGCAAATATTTTTCTCCGTATAAACGGAGATTACTCTGCAATACCAGCACCGGCCAGTAGGGGTCACTGTGTGTGGAGAGAGACAGGGATAGGAAGTTACAGCATCTCCCTGCCTCTCTCTACTCACTGATCCGCGGGGAGCAGCTTCACAGCACAGAGAGTCCAGACAGCAGCTCCCAGCCTGCAGAGACAGACTACAGTTCAGGTATGTGAAGGATGGGGGGAAAAGCAGCAGGGAGACATAGGGACACATGTCTCTCAGTGTCCCCATGTCTCCCAGTGTCCCTAGTGTCTCAGTGTTCCCATGTCTCCCAGTGTCTGTGTCCCCATGTCTCTATGTCCTTAGTGTCCCCATGTCTCCCAGTGTCCCCAAATGTCTCAGTGTCCCCATGTCTATGTCCACAAGTGCCCAATGTCTCCCAGTGTCCCCAAGTGTCTGTGTCCCCATGTCTCTCTGTCCCCATGTCTCTCAATGTCCCCATGTCTCTCAGTGTCCTCATGACTCCCAGCTAGTGTCTCAGTGTCCCCATGGCTCCCAGTGTCCCTATGTCTCCCAGCCAGTGTCCCTAGTGTCTCAGTGTCCCCATGTCTCCCAGTGTCTGTGTCCCCATGTCTCTGTGACCTTAGTGTCCCCATGTCTCCCAGTGTCCCCAAATGTATCAGTGTCCTCATGCCTCCCAGTGTCCCCATGTCTATGTCCACAAGTGCCCCATGTCTCCCAGTGTCCCCAAGTGTCTGTGTCCCCATGCCTCCCAGCCAGTGTCCCTAGTGTATGTGTCCCCATGTCTCCTAGTGTCTGTGTCCCCATTTCTGTGTCCCTAGTGTCTGTCTCCTCATTTCTCCCAGTGTCCCCAAATGTCTGTGTCCTCATGTCTCCCAGTGTCCCCATGTCTGTATTCACAAATGCCCCCATGTCTCCCCGTGCCCCCATGTCTCTCAGTGTCCCCTAGTATCCTTGTGACATGGGACACACTGAGACATGGGGACACTGGGAGAAATGGGGACACAGACACTGGGAGACTAGTGGACTGGGCGACATGGGGGCATTGACACTGTGATACATAGGGACACTGATGCCAGGCTGGCCTTCCAATTCTTTGGACAGACATGCCCCTTTTTTGGGGATGGTCGCCCCTTTTGGCAGTTCTGGTCACGTGATTCGCATCAGTGGTGCACCCTTTTACCCCGCCCATGGACACTGCTGTTATGGGGTATGGATTTACTTGAAAGATGAAAGCATTAATTAGATAAAGATATTAGCATAGAGTATGTGTTTTCTTATAGCTGCATCCTCTGAGTTTCCCTCCAACACCAACTCCATCAGATACTGGACGCTTGCGAGGTATGACTGTTTTAGTGTTTTTGGTCGATAAGATTCTGTAATTAGGCCCCATCATAATTGCCAGCACCAGGCCCGCTGGGCTCTTAACCTGGCCCTGTAGTTACGATACACATACTCAGCACAGCCAATGAGAAATCAGTGTGAGCTGCGAATCTGACTTGACTTCACCCCACAGTCCGTTTCGGGACTCATTATCTGCCTCCTTCGTCCTTAGCAGAGTTTAGTAATACTAGTAATCGGCTGTGGGGCAGAGTCAAATCAACAGAGCTAACTGACTGAGCTACTCTGCATACCTTTCAATCAGGAAGATGTTTTATGAAAAAGGAGGTGCATGACAAGGGGGCGGGTTATGCCGCAAGGAGCTTTTTAGAACTAACAAGATTTGAACAGTCAGTAAAACAGCATAAATATTAGGGCCCAAACTTGTCAAATGCATTTAGGTTGTGTTGATGCCCAGAGTGGTTCTTTAAATATAAAAATGCCCATCAAATTTTTTTTCTCCATATTTTTATTATTTACTCCTCTCTATCTTTTAGATATCAACTCTCGTTGTGATTCCATTTTCTGAAATGCCCTCCTGCATATGGTTAAATCCATTAGCAAATTTGCATCGTTTCAACTATCTTTGCAAAACATCTCTAATCACTCCAGAGTTAATTGGGTAAATGTCTGTTATTTAAACTATTCCTATTGCAAGAAAAAAAAATGCTACAGAATCAAACAAAATGATAAAACATGAGTTGTCAGAAATGGGCATTAGAGATAGAACAGTCAGTGCTTTTTCATCTTTTGGTTGATATTAGGTGGGGGGGGGGTCTTAGAAACCTATTAAATATGCTTTTAACTTCATATTGACATTTTCTTGCTTATTCATCAGACAAAACACTTCTATCATGCTGTCTTCCACAACCTGACTCAATTACATTTGCTGTGTAATTTGATCTGTGTATTCATCTTCACGCTGCTGTGATAGATGTCAGCATATATTATACAATGAGAGGAAATGTGTGATTTTGCTATTCTCAGCAAATTCAAGTGATATGGAAAGCTGTGCTAACAGATAGACATTGCAGCAATAACACAAGAATAAAAAAAGTATCAAAAAACTTTGGTTAAAGAATACATTTTTGAGTAGTCAGAATGTTTAAAGGGACACTCTAAGCATCAAAACCATGTCCTTTTTTATTGGAAAATGTAAAGCACTGACATTTCTGAGCAACTGCAATGCTTATATTTGTCTTATACCAAGCCTCTAATGCAGGGGTGGGTAACGTACGAAATCATTTGGTCCGGCCCCCCATGGCACAGCCAGGCAGCAGCACTATTTAATTATGTGGAGGAGGACTGTGGATGCACGCAGTGTCACGTGTTCCGCCTTCATGGTGTTAACAGAAGGCGCGGAAGGATCCGCTTTGACTGGAGTGGGTCTGAGTGCGGAGGTTCCCTGTCAGCGGCAGACATCTTTGAGGGAGCACGAGGCTCCTGAACTGATCAAATATTGAGAGTTGCTCTGCTTCTCTAATGTATTTTAAATGCTTTATAAAATTTATACTATTTTAAGGATAAGGGTTTGTAGACTGGAGGGGTTGGAGATTGTTGTTGTGAGTGTGCTGGGGGGGATTGCAGATTGTGTATTTGGGGATTGCTGATTATATTGTGGGGATTGCTGAATGTATTGGGGGATTGCTGAATGTATTGGGGGATTGCTGATTGGATTGGGGGATTGCTGATTATATTGTGAGATTGGGGGGATGGGAGATGTGGGGATTGGGAGATTGTTGAAAAACAGAATCGTCACAATCTTGATTCAATTGATTTAATTATATGCCACTGAATCATACACCAAGAAAGTCTCTCTGCACTGTCGTTGAGGCTCAACCATGTGATGTCAACAGTAGTGTCATGCATACATGTTATCAAAACCAGAGGGCTTAACAGTCTCCAGTTCAAGGAGTTACTGAGTGATCTTGACTCTGAGTATCACTGTGAAGTGCGGTGGCTGAGTTGCAGGAACATGCTCAGGAGGTTTTACGAACTGCAGAATGAAGTCAAGCAGTTGATGGAGAAGAAAGGAAAACCTGTCATCGAACTCAATGATAGCAAGTGGCTGTGTGATCTAGCATTCATGGTGGACATTACCAAGTACCTTTCAGAGCTGAACATCAAGCTGCAGGGTCCCAACCAGCTTCTCAGCTCACTGCTTTGAAAAGGTGTAGCAAAGATGTTCAATTCCATGTGGAACTAGCTGATGTGCCTGATAACCTACAACATGAAATAATTCAGCTGCAAAGCGATATGCTGAAAGCTAGGTACAACAACCTCCCACTGCCTGAGTTCTACAAACATTACATAAGTAATGATGAATTCCCAACTTTGAGAAGACATGCATTAAAATATGCACCTGTGTTTGGAACAAATTACTGCTGCGAGCAGTTCTTTTCAAAACTTACCATCAGAACGAGTCGACTGCTCTCCAGCCAGACCAACCCAAACCTAGAAAAACAGTTGTGAGTAGCAACATCATCAATACCAGTTAACAACACCTCACCAAAGAGAAGCAGTTCCAGCCATCACATTAGGGGTGAGTTAATTAAATGTTTGACCGAATATAGCAGGCTAATGTTTAAGTTGATCATTTTGTATGGCCCCTGAATGATGTTATAAATATCCAAATGGCCCTTGGCACAAAAATGGTTCCCCACCCCTGCTCTAATGGATGACAGCCACTAGACTCTCTTCGTCATTATAACTCTGAACATTCTAAATGCTTCTTATAGAGAAGCAGTGTATGACTGCTCCTGTGTGAGTAGCATCTGATTAACCGAGCCTGGAAATTGCTGCGCATGTAGCTTCAGTCCCCAATGCCTCTCTCCGGACTGGACAGAAGACTTCATAACTGATGTTTTCACTGGCTTCACTAAAGGTGTTTTGGCTACTGACCTTAGGCACCTGACTAGGAGCCAGAGGCTAAAGAGGGGCCCCAGAACCTTGAGAATGCTTGACCATAGTCACTTTTTATAAATGAAGAATGAAAGAGACAGTGACCTAGATGCCCAGGGACTGTAGGTTCTTAAGTAGTGATGTCCCGAACGGTTCGCTGGTGAATAGTTCCTGGCGAACATAGTGTGTTCGCGTTCGCCACGGACGACGAACATATGCGATCTTCGGTCCGCCCCTATTCATCATCATTGAGTAAACTTTGACCCTGTACCTCACAGTCACCAGACACATTCCAGCCAATCAGCAGCAGACCCTCCCTCCCAGACCCTCCTACCTCCTAGACAGCATACAATTTAGATTAATTCTGAAGCTGCATTCTTTTTTTTTTTTGTATTATTTTTTTGTTTTGTTTTTTGTGTTTGTGTTTATTATACATTATCCTCCATAGCCAGTAACCTGTGTTTATTATACATTATCCTCCATAGCCAGTAACCTGTGTTCATTATACATTATCCCCCATAGCCAGTAACCTGTGTTTATTATACATTATCCCCCCATAGCCAGTAGCCTGTGTTTATTATACATTATCCCCCATAGCCAGTAACCTGTGTTTATTATACATTATCCCCCATAGCCAGTAACCTGTGTTTATTATACATTATCCCCCATAGCCAGTAGCCTGTGTTTATTATACATTATCCTCCCATAGCCAGTACCCTGTGTTTATTATACATTATCCCCCCCACAACCAGTAACCTGTGTTTATTATACATTATTCCCCCGTAGCCAGTAACCTGTGTTTATTATACATTATCCTCCCTATAGCCAGTAACCTGTGTTTATTATACATTATCCCCCATAGCCAGTAGCCTGTGTTTATTATACATTATCCTCCCATAGCCAGTAACCTGTGTTTATTATACATTTTCCTCCCATAGCCAGTAACCTGTGTTTATTATACATTATCCCCCCCACAACCAGTAACCTGTGTTTATTATACATAATCCCCCCGTAGCCAGTAACCTGTGTTTATTATACATTATCCTCCCTATAGCCAGTAACCTGTGTTTATTATACATTATCCTCCCATAGCCAGTAACCTGTTTTTATTATACATTATCCTCCCATAGCCAGTAACCTGTGTTTATTATACATTATCATCCCATAGCCAGTAACCTGTGTTTATTATACATTATCCCCCCCATAGCCAGTAACCTGTGCTTATTATACATTATCTCCCCCATAGCCAGTAACCTGTGTTTATTATACATTATCCCCCCACAACCATTAACCTGTGTTTATTATACATTATCCCCCACAACCAGTAACCTGTGTTTATTATACATTATCCCCCACAACCAGTAACCTGTGTTTATTATACATTATCCTCCCTTAGCCAGTAACCTGTGTTTATTATACATTATCCTCCCATAGCCAGTAACCTGTGTTTATTATACATTATCCCCCCCCCCGTAGCCAGTAACCTGTGTTTATTATACATTATTTCCCCCATAGCCAGTAACCTGTGTTTATTATACATTATCCCCCCGTAGCCAGTAACCTGTGCTTATTATACATTATCTCCCCCATAGCCAGTAACCTGTGTTTATTATACATTATCTCCCCAACCAGTAACCTGTGTTTATTATACATTATCCCCCCACAACCAGTAACCTGTGTTTATTATACATTATCCCCCAACAACCAGTAACCTGTTTTTATTATACATTATCCCCCACAACCAGTAACCTGTGTTTATTATACATTATCCCCCCATAGCCAGTAACCTGTGTTTATTATACATTATCCTCCCCATAGCCAGTAACCTGTGCTTATTATACATTATCCCCCCATAGCCAGTAACCTGTGTTTATTATACATTATCCTCCCCATAGCCAGTAACCTGTGCTTATTATACATTATCCCTCCCATAGCCAGTAACCTGTGTTTATTATACATTATCCCCCCATACCCAGTAACCTGTGTTTATTATACATTATCCCTCCATAGCCAGTAACCTGTGTTTATTATACATTATCCCCCCATAGCCAGTAACCTGTGTTTATTATACATTATCCCCCCCATAGCCAGTAACCTGTGTTTATTACACATTATCCTCCCCATAGCCAGTAACCTGTGTTTATTATACATTATCCCTCCCATAGCCAGTAACCTGTGTTTATTATGCATTATCCCCCCATAGCCAGTAACCTGTGTTTATTATACATTATCCTCCCCATAGCCAGTAACCTGTGTTTATTATACATTATCCTCCCCATAGTCATTTATCGTAGGACCTAGGCAGCATGATGTCTTAGGCCGGCCCAGAGAGTGAGTGAGTGAATAATATAATATATATATGTTCAGAAACATATTAGTAATATATGTAAATCGGGTTCATGCAAAGAGGGTGAAAAGGTATTAAAGAAAAACACACTTATTGCATCAAATTTACAAGGCCAAACTTTTAAAAGCTTTTGTCATTTCTTTCTCGGGATGAGGAATATATCGGTTGTAGACTGAGGATTTCCATCTGCCCAATCTTTTAATAATATGCACTGGAGTGTCAGTGTTGAAGGAGACCGATGCTGCCCCTATTCTAAATGAAAGACCCGAGACATGGATACAACCCAATCTTAGGAGTAGTGTTCTGATGTAGACAGGGCCGTTTGAAGGAATTTGGGGGCCCCAAGCAAAATAGACATGGAGGCCCCCCCCCCCCTTCCACGCCCTCCCCACCTTACGCACGCAAAGCCTACAGGAACCACAATAATTAACATACACCACCCCATAATTAATACACCCCCATAATATACACCCCCCATAATTAATCCACCCCCCATAATTAATCCACCCCCATAATTAATCCACTCCCCCATAATATACACCCCCCATAATTAATACACTCCCCCATAATTAACACACTCCCACATAATTAATCCACCCCCCCATAATTAATATACACCACCCCATTATTAATACACCCCCATAATTAATATACACCCCCCATAATTAATACACTCCCCCATAATTAATATACACCCCCCATAATTAATACACTCCCCCATAATTAATACACTCCCCCATAATTAATATACACCACCCCATTATTAATACACCCCCATAATTAATATACACCCCCCCATAATTAATACACTCCCCCATAATTAATATACACCCCCCCATAATTAATACACTCCCCCATAATTAATATACACCCCCCCATAATTAATCTACCCCCCCATAATGAATCCACCCCCATAATTAATACACTCCCCCATAATTAATACACCCCCCCATAATTAATACACTCCCCCATAATTAATACACTCCACCCCATTATTAATACACTCCCCCATAATTATTACACCCCCCATAATTAATACACTCCCCCATAATTAATACACTCCACCCCATTATTAATACACCCCCATAATTAATATACACCCCTCCATAATTAATATACCCCCCATAATTAATCCACCCCCATAATTAATACACTCCCCCATAATTAATACACCCTCCATAATTAATACACTCCCCAATAATTAATACACTCCACCCCATTATTAATACACCCCCATAATTAATATACACCCCCCCATAATTAATACACCCCCATAATTAATATACACCCCCCATAATTAATATACCCCCCCATAATTAATATACCCCCCATAATTAATCCACCCCCCATAATTAATACACTCCCCCATAATTAATACACTCCCCCATAATTAATATACACCACCCCATTGTTAATACACCCCCATAATTAATCCACCCCCCATAATTAATATACACCACCCCATTATTAATCCACTACCCCATAATGAATCCACTCCCCCATAATTATCATACACCCCCCCATACTTAATATACACCCCCCATAATTAATATACATGCCCCATAATTAATATACACCCCCCCATAATTAATCCACCCCCCCCCATAATTAATCCACCCCCCATAATTAATACACTCCCCCATAATTAATACACTCCCCCATAATTAATATACACCACCCCATTATTAATACACCCCCATAATTAATCCACCCCCCATAATTAATATACACCACCCCATTATTAATACACCCCATAATTAATACACTCCCCCATAATTAATATACACCCCCCCATAATTAATATACACCCCCCCATAATTAATCCACCCCATAATTAATATACACCCCCATAATTAATACACCCCCCATAATTAATATACACCCCCCCATAATTAATACACCCCCTTTAATTAATTAAATAACATTACATAAATTACAAAAACACATAAATTACTACTCACGTTTTGATGATGCCTTCCCTCCGAGACCGACCATTGGATCCTTGCGCTGAAGATCTGTGAAGGCGGATTGACGGCGGCGCTGCGTACGGCGTCATCACGCCGCGTCCCAAAGACTCCTCCCCCTTCTCAAAGGTGCGGCTGAGGCTGAGTGCAGCATGATGATTGGGGCCGGGGGGGGGCGACACATGACACGTGAAGTCATGGCACCCCCCTGGACAGTGGCACCCGGGGCGGGCCGCCCCCCCCCTTAGTACGCCACTGACGAGAAAGGAGTGCTGCAGTCGCCTGAGGCTCTCTATAGAGCGCTCAGGCGGCTGCAGCCTTATAGGAAGCACCGGCTCTGCTTGGGGCCCCAGGCCAGCTAGGGGCCCCAAGCAGTTGCTTGGTTTGCCTGTCGGGTAGTGACGGGCCTGGATGTAGAAGATGAATTTAGCCGTAGTCAGAGGGATTCAGTGAGAGTAGTAGTGAAATGTGTGTGGCATGACTGAGTGTGGGTAAGTAAGAGTCAAGTATTTTAACTGGGCACTAGTTCTAGGTGGGATAAAGTGGTATAGCGGATGGATGAGTAGTTTGGTTCGTTTTAGAGGTTTGTAGAGAAAGTATATAGTGATCATGATTTTTAGCGATATCCAATATTTTTAAGGTGGTCTCAAACAAACATAAAATGCTACATAAATTTTGTGGGAATATCGAATAGTCGTGTACAGTAAATCAGAGAGGGCTCAGAATATCGAACCATCGATCGGTAACCTGGATGAAGTAGGGGGTCTATCTGTTTTGTTAAATATGCGGTAATATGCTTTTAATGGGATAGGACGTTAGGAAAGGTGTGTGATTGGGATAAGTGGTTGTGGCTGTATTTACCTTATCCTGGGACCGACCTGGCTCCTAAGCTTGAGCCGCGCATGGCTGGATCACTCCTGCCTCCACACGAGCCGCATGCGGCTTGATCTCCTCTTCTGACTTAGCCGCGTGCACTGACCGCAGTGATCAGTCACGTGGCCCGCCTGGCAGTTGGAGCACGGCTCGAGTCATGAGCTCGCTCTTAAAGGGGCAGTGGGAGCCAAACGTTGATTCAGGCTCCCATTGGCCCATGTCATTCCAGCACCCCCACACACGAACGTTTTGGGGGCGTAGGCATGACGTGGGACAATCAAATGTTAATGGATATTTAAACTTCCCTAGCCCTTTCCACTTTGTCCTATCGTGGTTTCTGCACCTGAGCTAGCCATCTTACTAGCAAGCAACATATTTTGAATAATCGCTAGAATTAGCTTAATAATCAACATGCAGAAACTCATAAGCAACTACCAGTACACCTTTCACTAGCATAATCTGCAATAGGAACACCTTACTCTATAGCACTAAACATATATTACTCTGCTATGTTTAATCTTGTAATTTACCTTCTATATGCAGCAACATAGAACAACACTTAGATAAGCAATGTTATTATATATAAAACTGTGCAGTATCCACTAATGCCTAACTACTGTCAAGCTATGTCGAAAAATGCTTACCCTAGCTGTTGTGGCATTGTAAGCCAGATGTGATTTATCTATGCACAAATAAAATAAAGAATAAAAAAAAAAAAAGCAGACATTTGTCCAGTTAGATAACCTGTGTATAGATGCTTAAATATGGAGATATCGACCAACAAGTTAGAAAAGTATGGTGTCCTTTGCTAGTATGCTTCTATAACTCCTCTCTGTACACAAGTTATCTTCTATAATGCAGGATTATTTACTAAAGTGAGATTTCAAAGTGAAATTCAAATTTAAGATCAAAATAGACAAACTAGAAAAATGTTATATTCAGCTAGGTTTTCTGTTTGGCTACTCTCTGCTTAAATTTGAAAATTCTATTTATTAAGTGTTCTTGCATAGCAAGACCACTTAATGTTATCTCACATATATATTATTATTATTATTATAGCCAAATTTACCACCATAACTCCTCCCACAGTTTTTAAACTACATAGACAGTAATATACCAAAACGTGCAGATTGTTCCCGATCGGATTGCTATTACTTTGTGGAACGTTTCGCGAAATGGTTCACGGAATATCGTCGTTCTCGAGGCAAAATTTGTCCCATAGGAATGAATGGCAAAGCTAGAGTGGGAGCTGGCAAAAGCTGAAAAATCAGGACATGATTTCTAAACTGCCACCAAGCCCTCATTTTCAAGCCCACCTACACAAATCTTATATCAAAACGTTCAGCTATCCCTGCTGCCAGTAGTATTTAAAATATGACCGTTTGAAGATGGCAACCGCCAAAATACTCTGACCTGTGCCAGGCTGGAGCAGCAAGTGATGTCATAGACAGGGCCTTTTGTACACCTGCTAATGTTTTTATAAATGTATGTTTTTATGTAACTGTGAAGCACTTTGGGCAACAACACTGCAATTGTTTCTGGTTACGTACTCTCTGGCTTGTTAATCTGACTTTGTGACTTTCTCCTACCCTTTGACCTCGGCTTGTTTCTCGTTATTCTGTCTTCTGGTTCCCCTTACTCGGCTTGTCTCCTGACTATTCTGTGTGTGCTTAGCCCGGCCACTCTAAGGTCCGGTATTGCACATTTTCTGTGTGTGTGTGTTAGAGTGTTGGGTTCCCCAAATCGTGACAATCGTCGTTCTTGTGGCGAAATTGGTCCCATAGGAATGAATGGCAAAATGTTCAAAGCTAGAGTGGGAGCTGGCAAAAGCTGAAAAATCAGGACATGATTTCTAAACTGTCATCACTCCCTCATTTTCAAGCCCACCTACACAAATCTTATATCAAAATGTTCAGCTATCCCTGCTGCCACTAGCATTGTCCACAGCTAAGCCATAGTCCTGATTGTTTTCACAATATGACCATTTGTTTGCAACGCACGCCGTCCATTGACATTCATTGAAAGTCCGCTCTAGCCAGCTCAAATTTGAAGGGCAATTTCTAAACTGCGACTGTGCCTTCATTGTTTTTTTTTTTTTTTTGTCAATCTGTATTTTATTGAGGTATAAATGAAGGGTACAGAATAAAGAAAGGGAAATGCAAGGGTATTCCACAAGAGATAAGGGTAATACAGCGGTAACAGTGCTATTTACATTTCCGGGATATACTTGCCTCGTTTTTATTTTATAGGACTTTGAACAGAAGCGTATTTTAAACAAACAATCTAAGCATGTTGCAAGGTTAACACATATTAGATAGTAGCATGAGTATTTGCACGTTTTTAGGATATTAACTAGCTGAGTTAGGTGATTATACTGTCAGCAAAGACATGTTTAAAACAACTGAGAACAAGTAACGCTTAGCAATTATAGATTAACCATAGTAGTATCATTAAAATGCCTTCATGTTTCAGGGTTATGGTATGTTGAGGCTCCGACACGTATATATACATAATATGAGACCATATGTTAAGATAGGCAGCTGATCACTAGCTATACATGTTAAATAGGTCTGTTAACAGGTAGGTACGAGTGAATGAGTAGTTTATGTTATGATTACAAGTAACATCAGAAAATTCATGCGTATATAGCGTATGGTCATGTTGGGGAGGAGAATTCTAAATGATAAATGAGATGGGAAAACATGACTAGTATAACGAGTACTTTAGCAAGATTATATAATAAGTACATGGTAAACTGATTAGTGATGTGGCTACGTATACATCTTGTCTGGCTAGGTATGCATTTAGTAGTAGCATGCATGCGTTAAGTGTCAGCTTTCTCAGGGAGGCAAGGTTTGAAAATACTGCAGGGCATAGTCCTACATGACTGCGTGAGCGTTGTAGCAGTCCAGGCCGCAGCGAGAGTCAATAAGAGTCAGCCGACTCCTATAGTCGGCACCGGCCGGGCACGTACCGGAGAATCCCATGTCACCACGAGTGTCTTACAGTGAGGGCGCCTGAGAACAGTCTCGGTTTCCCTCACCTTCTTCCTCTGTGCGCATTGCAGTGGCAGGTGTGTCTCTGCTCCCCGGGTTGCCTCACTCCCCCTGTGTTTCCTGGGTGTCCGTCGTCCAGGCACCATGTTTCTTCGGCCCGAGGCCTTAGTAGGGGCCCTTGCCACATGTCCATTGAACCCATCAACAGGGTCGAGGGCCCAAGGGTTCCGCCGGAGTGTGGCTGTCCCCTCGGGTGTATGGGTGGCGTGGAAGGATTACCTCCAGGTGAACCCCCAGCTCGGAAGAAGTGTGCGTGGGCCTGGCAATGGCGTGGACTCCCCATGCGGTGCGGTGCGTCGGGCTGGTAGCTTGGGATTTGCACCGGAGTGTGCCCGGGAGGGCCCCATTCTCTGCTTCTAGTCGGCGTACGGTTTTGGCATGGCCCGTGCAGGTAGTGTCAGCCGCCTTCCATTCCTGTCCATGATAGTGCGCTGTATCCTCAGCGTCATCAGTGGGAGCTTTGGGCGTTGAGTAGAGTTCGCCGGGTGAGTTTTATGGCTTGCCACCGTTGTTGGCAGTTGTAGTTGCTTCGGCTCATGGCCTCCACGTGTCTGCTGGCTGTGTCTCACCTTGTGCGGCGCCTGAGCTCGCGGTGGTGCCGGCTCTGTGCGGGTGAGTGTCAGCTGCAGTGCAGGGATGTTTCTGCCTGCCTGTTGCTCCCTGGACGCCAGCTTCGCCCAGAACTTATCAAATAGCTTGTCCAGTTTAGCTTCAAGCTCCGCATTCCGTGAGAGCCAGGTGCACGCGGCGGCGGCCATGTTGTCCCGCTTCATGTTGCTTCGCTGCTCGCCATGCATCTCAGTAGTTGTGGGTAGGTTGCTGCTGTGCATCGGACCGGGATAACCTCCGCCGGTCCTGGGGGGGGAGCAGGGCATCTGTTGGGCCATGCCTCCAGTGTCTGGGCGAGGAGAGCGGCCGCCTCTCCCCGGTCCCATCCCCCGCAGGCCGCGGCTTTCCATGCTGGGTGTCTGATCCGTCGGGCACTTAATGAGGGTATCAGGGTTGTTGCCGGGACACCCCTGCCGTAGGTGACCGATCTCGGGTTCTTTAGACTTCGATTCAGTAGGTTTTTAGCCCGAAATTGGCAAATATAGCCGGAGCCCAGCTTTACTGCGACTTCTCAGTTTGCTGGCTTGGCCCCGCCCCCCGTGCCTTCATTGTTAATATGTCAGAGACAAATGTAGGTTTGGGTATTGTGATTCTCACAATATAAAGCTCTTCGCTGTAGGATGTATAGTTTTTAAAATACAACCGTTTGAAGATGGCAACCGCCAAAATACTCTGACCTGTGCCAGGCTGGAGCAGCAAGTGATGTCATAGACAGGGCCTTTTGTACACCTGCTAATGTTTTTATAAATGTATGTTTTAATGTAACTTTGAAGCACTTTGGGCAACAACGTTGCAATTAAATGTGCTATATAAATAAATAATAACAGTTACACCGCCCACTCCAGTTGTAGACTCCTGGTGGAGGCAAGAACACCACACAATTTCCCCAGAAATTGTAGCTTTTCTAGTATTCACTTTGAACTCTCACTAAATAGCCTGTATAAACTGGTCTGGTAGGAGATTGTTTTTTTTTTTTTTTTGGGGGGGGGGTGTTCGTGGAGTGTTTTGAATTTTAGCTGAGGCATTTGGATGCATTTGGTTGTTTTCCACTCAGCCTTAAAATGTCTGTTCTCAATTTTCTTGATTTACAGGGTCATTCACTAAATTGAAAATGCAAGCTGATGTAAAAGTTAATTTAAAATTTAAGGTCAAAATAGGCAAACGAGAGAAAGTCAACTATGCTTTCATTTCAGCTATGCTGGGCTTATATTTGAAATTCACTTTGAATTTACTCTGAATTATCACTTTAGTAAATAACTCTATAAATCAATTGTTTGTTTTTGTTTCTTAATTAAATGTAGTATAGCTTTCTTTTTACAAAAAAAATAATAATAATTGCTACCAAAAAATGCATGCATGTAGCATTTTGCTTACATTGTAGATTTCTATAAATGATAACAGAAAAATCACGGGGGCCATAAATAAGTCAAAATAATCAAACTAAACAATAGCTGGAGTCATCCCCAATTAGAGACCCCACAAATCAATTTATACACCTACACGTAATCAAATCACAGAAGGATACTGCTGTGGTAAAAAGGGAAAAAATAAAATTTAAAATGATGAAAATCAGAATCTAACAATACTCACTTGTTATTTATCTGAGTCCAAAAGAAAATACCCCCTTATAGACAGTGGGAAGCTAACGGTTCTATAATTCATTGCTCAATGTCCTATAGTGGACCACAGGGAAGCCGTGAGGAAGAAAACAATCCTTCACTTAACTGCGCCATTGTAATTTAGCTCACAGTGTATCTCTCTAGTCCAAATTTTTAGAACCTTATTAAGTATATCCCTGCTCAAGCTGTTTATTAAAGGATTTCTCAAGTTCATATAAGGAGACAGAACAGATTGCGTCTAGAGCTGAACCTCCAATACTGTTCAAATGTGTTTCACTTTCTTCTTAGGCTTTCTTATAGGGGAACTATGACATCTCTGGAAACAATACCATTAGATATTATATTGACATCATAATTCAGTTAACCCCGGCCCAACTATTGCATACATTACTCTAGAGGAGGAGAAGCACAAGCTATCGGGGAAATTTGTCGAAAGTATTTAATATTGATTAATGGCGCAAAGTACTAAAAGAGGAATCCCTCGCTGGAAGTGTGGTTGAGGCTGAGTTCAACTCTGCATTAGCTATGCCAACTCACACCAATGATGGGCAGTATTGATGGACTGGGAGCGCTCGACTGATGCCCATTGCAGTTTGAACTAATGTTGAAGCTCATGCAGCATAAAGGGGCTATGCCACAGGTGCCTGGGGACCTTCCTTCTGTGTGAAACCAATCGAAAAATTTACAGTGTTCAGTGGCATGGCATGGCCCCGGGGGGCTCTAGGCACTATATGGGATTAGGTGTTTTTGTGCTTGGTGTCTCCCTTTAACAAAATCATCATTCATGCACCTCTGTTTCTGATGTCAGAAATATGTAATTTTATTAAAAAAAAAAGTAATTAATAAAAAAAAAAAGTGGGGCAATCACTATGGAATTCACATGAACCAGCAGGCACATTATATTGGTGATTCCTCTTGTGTTATGTATTTGCACATTTTTTTCAAATTTCCCCCATTGTTTCTGTTCTCCCCCTCTACTTACTTTGTTACAATAAGAAAAAAGGGCAATGACTGACAGAGAGCCAAGATGGAGGCCAGAGGCGTACCGAAGTGGGGCAGAGGGCAGCAGGTTTCTGATAAACTGCCAGAAAGTGTTCAGATTTTCTGACACCCATCCAACAGTTCCGCACTCTAGATTCCATGGGAATAGCTTGTTTCACATTGCTGCTTCAGTGTGGGAGCGGGGGTTACCTGTGAAACTTACATTAGTTAAAAAATTGTTAATAAAATGTTTTACTGCCACTGGAAACAGTGCATCCTTTAGCAATATAATCAGTTAGTATATATAATTGTTATATCAGGGTAAATTATATTTAAAAAGTGCAAGCTATGACAGGCTGCATTTAGGATTTATTACTGGTTCTTCAAGTGTGTGTATAGGGCAGGAGTTTGTCATTCATGGCAAATTCCGATAATTTAACTATGTTTATTCCAGTTTTATTGAAACAGCTGGTTTAAATGATTACGAGCATGAGTTGGGTAATGCTGGCACATTTCAAATCGAATATCCACGTCTTTCATCTAGAATAGACAGACAGGCTCTATACAAGAATGAACCACTTGGGCACATAAAAATATTAACTTTGTATAAATTGTACAGTGCTATATAAATAATAAATTAAAATAATAATATAAGCCTTGTTTTCAGTATAGATACTTAATTTTGATGCACATTGCCACCATGTGGCTATTGTCTATATAAAGTGGAACAGCATTAGCATTGAAATTAGATAGCTACCGTATATACTCGAGTATAAGCCGACCCGAATATAAGCTGAGGCCCCTAATTTTACCCCAAAAAACTGGGAAAACTTATTGACTCGAGTATAAGACTAGGGTGGAAAATGCAGCAGCTACTGGTAAATTTCTAAATAAAATTAGATCCTAAAAAAGTTATATTAACTGAATATTTATTTACATTGTGTGTATATAATGAATGCAGTGTGTGTGTGTGTGTATGAATGCAGTGTGTATATGAATGCTGTGTGTGTATGCAGTGTGTGTATGAATGCAGTGTGTATATAATGAATGGAGTGCAGTGTGTGTATATGAGTGCAGTGTGTGTATAATGAATGCAGTGCAGTGTGTATGAGTGCAGTGTGTATGCAGTGTGTATATAATGAATGCAGTGTGTGAGTGCAGTGTGTATATAATGAATGCAGTGCAGTGTGAATGCAGTGTGTATGTATGAGTGCAGTGTGTATGTATGAATGCAGTGTGTGTATGAATGCAGTGTGTATATAATGAATGGAGTGCAGTGTGTGTATATGAGTGCAGTGTGTATATAATGAATGCATTGTAGTGTGTGTATATGAGTGCAGTGTGTGAGTGCAGTGTGTATATAATGAATGCAGTGCAGTGTGTGTATGAGTGCAGTGTGAATGCAGTGTGTATGTATGAGTGCAGTGTGTATGTATGAGTGCAGTGTGTGTATGAATGCAGTGTGTATAATGAATGGAGTGCAGTGTGTGTATATGAGTGCAGTGTGTGTATATGAGTGCAGTGTGTCTGTATGAGTGCAGTGTGTATATAATGAATGCAGTGTAGTGTGTGTATATGAGTGCAGTGTGTGAGTGCAGTGTGTATATAATGAATGCAGTGCAGTGTGTGTATGAGTGCAGTGTGTATGTATATGAGTGCAGTGTGTGTATATGAGTGCAGTGTGTGTATATGAGTTCAGTGTGTGTATATGAGTGCAGTGTGTCTGTATGAGTGCAGTGTGTATATAATGAATGCAGTGTAGTGTGTGTATATGAGTGCAGTGTGTGAGTGCAGTGTGTATATAATGAATGCAGTGCAGTGTGTGTATGAGTGCAGTGTGTATGTATGAGTGCAGTGTGTATGTATGAATGCAGTGTGTATGCAGTGTATGTATGAATGCAGTGTGTGTATGAATGCAGTGTGTATATAATGAATGGAGTGCAGTGTGTGTATATGAGTGCAGTGTGTGTGTAAGAGTGCAGTGTGTATATAATGAATGCAGTGTAGTGTGTGTATATGAGTGCAGTGTGTGAGTGCAGTGTGTATATAATGAATGCAGTGCAGTGTGTGTATGAGTGCAGTGTGAATGCAGTGTGTATGTATGAGTGCAGTGTGTATGTATGAGTGCAGTGTGTATGTATGAATGCAGTGTGTATGCAGTGTGTGTATGAATGCAGTGTGTGTATGAATGCAGTGTGTATATAATGAACGGAGTGCAGTGTGTTTATATGAGTGCAGTGTGTGTGTATGAGTGCAGTGTGTGTGTATGAGTGCAGTGTGTATATAATGAATGCAGTGCAGTGTGTGAGTGCAGTGTGTATATAATGAATGCAGTGCAGTGTGTGTATGAGTGCAGTGTGAATGCAGTGTGTATGTATGAGTGCAGTGTGTATGTATGAATGCAGTGTGTATGCAGTGTGTGTATGAATGCAGTGTGTGTATGAGTGCAGTGTGTGTATATGAGTGCAATGTGTGTATATGAGTGCAGTGTGTGTGTATGAGTGCAGTGTGTATATAATGAATGCAGTGCAGTGTGTGAGTGCAGTGTGTATATAATGAATGCAGTGCAGTGTGTATGTATGAGTGCAGTGTGTATGTATGAGTGCAGTGTGTATGTATGAATGCAGTGTGTATGAATGCAGTGTGTATATAATGAATGGAGTGCAGTGTGTATATGAGTGCAGTGTGTGTATATGAGTGTATTTGTAGCTTTTCTAGTTGTTATTATTATTATTATTATTATTATTATTATTATTATTATTATTATTATTATTATTATTGACATATTCCATAGGGTTTTACAATAATGGTGATGACTAGTAATTGACAAACAAAAAAAATTACCAGAGATGAAGAAGGCCATGTATAAACCTCTGAAATGTATTCACCAAACTAAGTACTGCCACTTGTTAGCCAAGTGAGTAGAAAAATAAAAAACTAAAGGGACACTCCAGACCCGTAAAGCACTTTAGCTTGTTGAAAATCTGCAACAGAAAGTCTGCGTAGGTCTAAAAGGGGAGGGTTTGCACAGGCTGCAGACAAGAAATATACAGCTTTTGTTAAAATATACCCCCAATGAAAAAATGCATAATTCAATGCATGCATATTTACAGTGGAGGTATATCCGCTAAATAGTGATTTATTATGTTTTATTATTTGGGATAGGGACTGACCTTTTAATACAAAATGAGATTTAATCCTGAAGTCCTGTTTCTAGTGGGTATAATCATGTGTGTAAAGGGAGAGTGATTTAGCCAGTTCTTAAATGACTTTATTTGACAATCTTTATTTAGCTTTTTTTTTTTTTATTTCAAAACATTAAAATAGTACAAGTGGAAAGTATAGAAGAATGACTTTCGGGCGATTATGCATATATATTCTGAACGTGGAGCAAGCCATTAAGACGTAGATTCAATGTAACATAGCATCGTTGATAGAAAGTACAATTTAACCACTCTGGCTAAAGTACAATCCTGGTCTTGAAATACTGACCATGATGTATTTATCGTGGGGAGCAAGCCCGGAACCACGCTTCTGGTGGAATAAGGGCATCTAGATGCTTCTATTTTTGGTATTCGTTTTTTGACAGTTTCTGAGTGTAATGTGTGGATACTGTTGGGATATCTTGATAACCAGTATTATATCATTCTTCGCGAAACACATGTAGTTAGTACCGGTCTGTCCCCAGAGTGGTGTTAAGGGTGCTCTAGTTAGGCGTGTACGACGATATGGTAAGAATCACACCACTTAAATGACTTTATAATTATTTGAACACTTGTTTATGTTACTAAAATAGAAACACATGCTGTAGCAGCAGAAAGAGCCCTAGGGTAGAAGTCATCAAGTTTTGCTTTTGGCTCAGGCCCCATGTGCTTATAGAAGCTAGCAATGCCCCTGATAGCCAGTAGGATAGCTCAAAATATCTTCTTGTTTAGAAACCATTGCTCTTACCTCCATATACTCAGAACATAAAGTATTTATCTTTATTAATTGTCTTATCATGTTCCTTTAAATAAATGCACAATAGTGTAATTTATTGTAGGTTTGATTTTTGGTATTTTGTTTTTTACTAAGTGAGCAGTTAGCTCTGTAATTACATTTTATCTATAGTAGGATATCTATTTTTTTTGTTAAAAAAAAAAACTTTCTAAGGGTTAAAAAAAAAATCACAACAATTTATGAACATTTTGAACAGCTGGTTACAATTGTGTATTTAATGTTTGTGGTTTTGTCAATTTTGACATATATGTACAATAACAGAGTACTATCTCGTAATATTGGGGGGGAGGGGGGTCTATTGGATTAACAGTATTGCAGAACATCAGGCTGTTAGGAGTTTCTCTTTTTATCCGATCAAAAGCACTACGCTACGAGTCCTTAAAAATTTTACTTCTTTCAATAGACGTTTTATATAAAAAAAAAAGAGGAACATCAAGGTGAAAATTGTAAGGGGATTATATTCTAACACTTTGTGGGGTCTTGGTGTCTCATTTTTAGTGAAATAGCACCTTCTACATAAATTACATTTGAAGAAATGGTTTTTTTTATGGATATTATATTTATTTACATTTTCAACACATTTACCTCCTAAGTCACCTTTTCTGCAATAGTGGAAGAGGTAAGGAATGTGGCAGTCTCAATGACTCATATAACCATCACCATTTTTCCAGTGCCAACTGTTAACCTGGGCACATCCTAATGAATTGCATTAGCAACAAGTTATGGCTTTTGCTTTATTGTACATGGAGGTAGAAAAACATACAATGCAAATATATTTGTATCAATAAAGTAACAAAGGGCTGACACTCACTAAAGGCTTTCTCAAAAGTGAACACTTTGAACACTTTTATGAACGCCTTTATAGAGGTGAAACACCTTTTTTTTTTTTACTACTATTGATTTTATATAACTTATTTTGCTTACTAAAGTAGTTGTTTAGTTCAACATATGTCCTTGACTTACCCTAGATCTTTTCCGCTGGAGTACCCCTCCAACTTTGTTTTAATATTTTACATTTTTTAGCAGTGTATACTAAATGTTTATTACTGGTTTTATCTGCATAAACCAGCATGGCATCTGCTTACAAGTTCATAAGGTCTTCCACTGGGGCATATACCACCCTGAGCTAACCTGCCTACCTGAGGTCACCACGCACTTAAGCACTTTATTGAAGAAAAAGCCAGTTATTCTCAGGCGGGGATCATACTGCCCAGGCACTACATAGTAGAGCTACTCGAGTTCTGCACTCAGTAAGTGCACTTCTTCTTACTCTGAATTAGTATATACGTAATATACTACACTATATCTTACTCTTTAATTTATTTAACTTCCACCAAGACTACTTCTACCTCTGAGAACACACCAAGGAGCTAATCCTTCCTTCTACTACACATATCTATCAATTAATGGTATTAAAGTGTCAGCATAAGAGGATGTATTTTTTTAAGGGACATATATGCCTTAGATTATTATATTATTTACATATGTCCCCAGATCTCTGGCCATCAACTTCAACACCCCTGCAACCTCATGACTCAACTCCCCATTATTACTTTTAGATTGTAAGCTCCCAAGTCATCTTCCTAAGGATTTTGCCTGTGAACTTACAATCTAGCAAATGCATTACTTTTATACAGAGTCTTCTGTTACTACACAAAAGAAACTCCACAAGAAAAACTGGGCACTACTTTTTCTTTTACAGAGCATGATCTATGGCAATGCTTTTCAATAGGTGGAGCCTGAGCTGTTACTATGGTCTAAAACCACCTGGGACTTTAGCCTAAAAATAAACTGGTGATCCATTCTTAAAGCCCCATCCAAGCCTCCTTTCCCCTCACTCACCCCAAACACCAGTCATTTCCCTCCCCAATTTCACCCCTAAACACACCTCTTAACATGCACACAATTATGGACCCACATTTGGGCTCTGGCCCTCTAAACCCACCCCCTCATCTGCACCTTTGGATAGAGCTAAAGTATGGTTCTACTTCAATATCTAAGCTGCTTTACCCACAACCCATCAGTTAGAAAAATTCTACATGAAAACACTTTTGCCCAGCAGACAATTACACCAGTGAAGGACACACCATAATTGTAATAACAATTACGTTTAGTTTTCTGCATGTAGATATATCCATGACTCCTCACGGTCTTCAAAAAGTATACAAAACACACCAATATCTACACAAAATATACATAACAGTGTAATACAGTTTAAATTATAGCCTCTCAGTTGGGTTAAATATTGCACTCACAAACACTTTGATGGAAGGCCTTAAGAGATACTCAAAAGTAAAAAACGCACTCTTCTCTCTTTGTTCTCACATCGAATATTAGTACATGTGGAGGGAGAGAAGTGGACACATAAAGCAGATCCTTATACGTTTAAAAGGATAACATTTATTGGTCACACTTACAATATATAAAAACAATATAGGCATATCACCAAATCCACAGACACTCCTAAAAAAAAAAAATGACAGTACTGCTTTAAGAGGCCAAGCATCTTTCATACAACTTGTATTGCAGTCTGCCTGCCTTAGGTGTAAAATGTAATAAATAGTTACTTTTCAAACTGTAATGGAATATTAGCGACCTCGAGGCAGCCTCGAGAGCCTGTGAGATTTACCCCCTGGTTTCTAGGAAGTCAACACAATCAGTTAAAGTACAGAAATAATGAATAGCCTTAACAATAAATAATGACAGCTTTGCCTCTTAATATATCATGATGCACGATCTTCATCTCCAGAATTTAAACTGCTTCATCTGTAAGTTTAGGCTATATGATAGACTCTCGTGAGTTTTGTATTTTGCACACGGAGACAAGTTGGTAATGGAAAATGTTCAAGTTGAACAAAGGTTGTAAGTGGAGTCCCCCAGGGGTTTGTACGCGATCCACTTCTCATTAATGTGTTTATTAAAGCAACACTCCAGGCACCAAAATCACTTTATATCAATGAAATGTTTATGGTATCTGGAGTGCCTTGGCGGTTTTTTACCTTTAAGTGTTAAACAATTTTTAAATCATTTAACACAGAGCAAATGGACCAGTCTCATCTGCTGTATGGTTTGTTATTCTGGTTGTGTAACTTTTTATTCCATTTTAGTTGCTTAGAGATTGTAAATCAATAAACCTACGGTATTTGGATTATATATTTCCTGGCTACCTATTGGGATTTTTTTTCTACAACAACTGCATCCTCAGATTATCTAACCCTGGTGTGGATATTACCACCCACGTTTTATACAACATTAAATAGAGCATCTTTATTGCTCCACAAATTGTAAATGACGTTTTGTTTTGTTTCTTAATTTTTAAAGTAATGCAATACGCACAAAAGTGAGTACACCCCTCACATTTTTGTAAATATTTTATTATATCTTTTCATGTGACAACACTGAAGAAATGACACTGCTACAATGTAAAGTAGTAAGTGTACAGACTGTATAACAGTGTAAATTTGATGTCCCCTCAAAATAACTCAACACACAGCCAATAATGTCTAAACCGTTGGCAACAAAAGTGAGTACACCCCAAAAGTGGAAATGTCCAAATTGGGCCCAATTAGCCATTTTCCCTCCCCGGTATCATGTGACTTGTTAGTGTTACAAGGTCTCAGGTGTGAATGGGGAGCATGTGTGTTAAACGTTGTGTTATCGCTCTCACACTCTCTCATACTGGTCACTGGAACTTTAACATGGCACCTCACGTCAAAGAACTCTCTGAGGATCTGAAAAAAAGAATTGTTGCTCTACATAAATATGTCCTAGGCCAGTGATGGCGAACCTATGGCACGCGTGTCACAGGTGGCACGCCTAGCCCTCTATGTAGGTAAGCAGCCATATGTCACCGCAGGGGGGAGGGGTGCTGAACACATTCGGTGTGTGAATGTGTTCAGCTGTCTGTGACTGTATTCTGCAGTCTGTGTGTATGTATTGTATGTATGTATTGCATTTGTTGGAGATACTAATAAATATAAGCTTAATTTTATCTATAATTAAAAATTTTACTCCTGTGAGTTGTGTGTAGGCAGGGCCCTAGTGCACTGCTTTGCCCGGGGGCCCATAATGTTGTTAAGATGCCACTGGTGGGTGGGTGGGTGGGATGGAGGGCTGCGAGGGAGCACTGACTTACGTCTGTTACTGTAGAAGCAGAGAAAGGACCCAGAGTAAGGCTTTCCTCATACAATTTCAGTCTGGCATGTAATCATATTACAAGTTGAGTATCCCCTTGTACACATCTTTGGCACAGTTTACATGCAGTTTTGGTGCAGCTGGATGGACAGAAACCTGATGAAAAATGCATGTTCATTGACATACATAGAAAACTGCACCAAAACTGGATGTAAGACGGATGTAATTCTGATGTAAACTGTGCCAAAGCAGCATGCATGAGTGCTGCCAGCACTGGGGAGCTACGGTTCATTGAGGGAACCATGAATGCCAAGATGTACTGTGACATACTGAAGCAGAGCATGATCCACTTCTTTCGAAAACTGGGCCGCAGGGCAGTATTCCAACATGATAATGACCCCAAACACACCTCCAAGATGACCTCTGCCTTGCTAAAGAAGCTGTAGGTAAAGGTGATGGACTGGTCAATCATATATCCAGACCTAAACCCTATTGAGCATATGTGGGGCATCCTCAAATGGAAGGTGGGGGAGTGCAAGGTGTCTAACACCCACCAGCTCAGTGATGTTGTCATGGAGGAGTAGAAGAGGACTCCAGTGGCAACCTGTGAAGCTCTGGTGAACTCATGCTCATGAGGGTTAAGCCAGTGCTGGAAAATAATTGTGTCCACACAAAATATTGACACTTTGGTCCAAATTTGGACATTTCCAATTAGGGGAGTACTCACTTTTGTTGCCAACAGTTTAGACATTAATGGCTGTGTGTTGAGTTATTTTGAGTGGATAGCAAACTTACACTGTTATACAGGCTGTACACTTACTACTTTACATTGTAGCAGAGTGTAATTTCTTCAGTGTTGTGACATAAAAAGATATAATAAAATATTTACAAAAATGTGAGGGGTGTACTCACTTTTGTGAGATACTGTATACTTTTTTGTTTCATATGATACTGCTAGTTTGGAAGAGTCTGAACAACTATATATCCTTAGGCAGGGTTGTACCGTATGCTGACTTACCCAAGCTTACAAGAAGCTCCACATTTGTAAGGGGCCTTTTTCTTCATTATTTATATACCAATATGTCTTAAGATATTGCACTATTGTTTATCTGTGTTTGTGTTCCTCTCTTTATATAATCCACCTGGTACACCAAGGATACATGCCAGCTGTATATCCATAAGTAGGGATTGTAGCAATATGTGCTGTCAGTATATGAGCCTATATTAAGCTCCACTAAGTGTGAGTGGCCCTTTCTCTGATTTGAGTCTTTACCACATGGTGTTTTGGCACACTACACTATTGGAATTTTCCTGTCTATTTTTCAGTTTCTTATCATATATATTACTTTACTGTAGGGGAATTCAGAAAAATTATGGAACAAGACAGTCAAGTGGCAGATGAGATTTAATGTAGATAAATGCCAAATTATACCATGGGATGAGAAATGCACAAGAAATCTGTACCCTAAATCGTTAGAGTAAGCAATTAGGAGTAGTTATAAAACAGGTTAGACAACAATGTGCAATGTTAGGTAACATTAGCTAAAGCCAGTAAGGTATTGTCATGCATAAAAAGGTATATTAATTCATGGGACACAATCTTGCCTCTTTAAAAATTAATAGTAAGACCCCATTTTACATATGAGGAGCAATGTCGGGCATATCTTTTAAAGAAGGATTTCATGGAACTAGAAATTGTGAAAACTAGAAATTGTGAAATTCAACGTCTAAAGAGGTTATTTTATTCTATTCTATACAGGTTTGTAGATAACAACTGGATGCTTTTTTGGGAAAAAATACAGAGGGATATAATATTTAATATGCGAGGTAACAGTTTGTTGATACAAGTAGAAACCTGACAGCTTGAAAAAAAACCTCAGTTAAAGGTCGAAACATTGCTGCTAATAACATACACTAATCTCCATTAAATCTGCTTTGTGAGTCACCCCTGAGTGCCTGGACCGTTTTTGCTGCATTACAGATGTAATGGGGTATGCCGACCTCGGTTCATTTTGCACCTTGAGTTGTTGACACGGAACAACTTTGAAGCTTTATTGCCTCCTTGGAGAAGTTGAAGTCAAAAAGGTATCTTTTTCCCAATTTGTGGCAAAATTGAAAATCGCTTTAAATATTATTATTTATTTTTATTTTATTTTTTTTAAAAGGCTGCACTTGATGATCTTTTTCCAGTCTATATTGTTATGCAACTCTGGATCTTGCAAGATGTCTTTATTCTTTAATAAGGTTTGGCTTCCAATCACATTCTTATAAATAATCTAACGATTCCTCATTAAAAAATGATACCACATCAATGGTAAAATAAAACAATATTTACATTTTGCTATCGCAATCTAATGTATTTCATGGCTGCTCTCAGGCTTTCCCAGATCTCCAGAGACGAGGTGCCAAAGAGAAAATCCTATCCTATTTCAAAGCCTGGAGCAGTTTATAAATCAGTAAACACCTGTACTCACTTTATAAGAAAGAAAATATTGATTATCGCATTACATTCACAAAGTAATTTCTTTCTCTTTCATCTTCCTAGAGTATTTTTTTCCTAATGCATCTAAATAGCTGCATTAAGGTATAGTCTGATATGGGGAGTAGAAGACACAACACGGTAATATTTAACAAGCAACATATCAATATCTTACTAAGACAGCCGAAGTAGAACAGCAAAGGTAATAACATTTCCAGGTAAAAACTCTAAAAAAATCCAGTTGTATTCCAAACTGTGTTTGATTTTTGTATTTGTGGCACTATAGTGCCCTCCTATGGGCAAATAACAAAAAGCAATGTATGTATTCTGATCACGGATACAGACAAAAAAATAAACACAAAAAAAAACCACTTTTAGCTCCCATAGTGAGTGACAACAGCAGGTCACTAAACAACATATGACAGAGGAACCAGTGACTGAATGAGAGGCATAGGGTATTATTTGATCGTTCATTGCAGACGATTTATTAAGCTTCCCTGCCATTTCCTCCAAGCTATTAGTCCAGTTGTTACATATTTGACTTATATGTAAAGACATTAGTCTTTGGAAGGATTCCAGGATAGAGAGTTAAATGTAACTTTGTGAATGATCTGATGTTTCCACAGATGGCGGTTAAATTATGCATCTAAAATAAAATGATAAAACACAATCTAACAGTCACAGATCAATCTTCCTCCTAGCTGTATAAGTACACCTCTCATTCCAATTCACAATGCTACATTGCTTGCCTGTCTGCACACATACTAGACATCACCTCCCGTCTACTGTAACAAACTGTAAATGACTACTAAGACACATGTTTGCTATGCAGAGTTACAGTCATGGGAAAAAGAAAGTGCACCCTCTTTGAATTCTTTTACATCTTTTTTACATATCAGGACATAATAATAATCATCTGATCCATAGCAGGTCTTAAAATTAGTTAATACAACCAGTGGCGTACATACCGGGGTCGCAGGGGTCGCGGCAGCGACTGGGCCCGGCCCACCAGGGGCCCAGCCGCCCTGCGACCCAGGTATGTACCCACAGGGCCAGCCTCTTCTGCTGGGGGGCCCAGGAGCCGGCCACCTCAGGGCCCCCCGAGGCTGGCCCTGCTGTCACCCGGCTGGCGGGCGCACGAGGGAGCACTATCCCCTGAGTGCTCCCTCTTCAACTCCCTCGCGCACCGCACTGAAACAGGAGCCGGAAGATGACGTCATCTTCTGGCTCCGGCATCAGTAGGCAGTAGCAGTAGACAGGTGCTGTTAATCAAATGCCCTTGATTCATTAATCATTAGCAAGTGTGACCACCTCTATAAAAAGCCGATGTTTTAGCAGCTTGTTGGTCTGGAGCATTCAGGTGTGTGCTAACACAATGCCAAGGAGAAAATACATAAGCAATGATCTTAGAGAAGCAATTACATCTCAGACTTTACAGGCCTCAGATTGCACACTAACTGTTAAAGTTCATGACCGTACAATTAGAAAAAGACTGAATAAGTCTTTTCGACAGACGAGACCAAAGTGGAGATGTTTGGCCATAATGCACAACACCTTGTTTTGCAAAAACCAAACAGAGCATTTCAGCACAAACACCTCATACCAGCTGTCAAGCACAGTGGTGGAGGTGTGATAATGTGGGCTTGTTTTGCAGTCACCGGACCTGGGAACCTTGCAGCCGTTGAGTCGACCATGAACTCCTCTATATACCAAATTATTCTAGAGTAGGATTTGAGGCCATCTGTCCGACAGCTAAAGCTCCTTGAATTTGTGTCATGCAACAGGACAATCATTCCAAGCACACCAGCAAATCTACAACAGAATGGCTGAAAAAGAAAAGAATCAAGGTGTTGCAAAGGCCCAGTCAAAGTCCAAACCTCAACCAGATTGAAATCTTGTGGTGGGACCTTAAGAGAGCTGTACATAAACAAATTGTCAGGGTACCTGTTGTCTCTACCTCAGAGGAGGTGAGACACTTAGAATTCCGCCCTCTCAGAGGGGCTGACTCACTCGTTCCTCGCAGTCTTCTCGGCCGTTTACACGCCGGACGCCTCTGACCCGCCTCTGACCCGCCTCCTTTTATGACGCGGCTCTAGTAGCCGACGTCATGACGACTATCCGTTCCGACCTGTCAATCAAGTCCTGAGCACGAATCAGGACTCGTCGGGGGCGTGATCATCTATTTAGAACCAGGGTATAAAATCAGGTTTTGTGTATTGGTTCATTGCCCTGTCGTGGTTCTAGCTAGTCTAGTCACTCAGCGCTCTTATTTCTATTTGTCTCTTTGGTTCTGACCCGGCTCGTATTATTTCTACCCTGCTTACCTCTATTACCTTTTTGACCCGGCTTGTCTCTCGTTTACCTGCTCTCTCGTTCCCTCGACCTCAGCTTGTCTCTAGACCATTCTTTGCTTACTCCTTACGTTAGTCCGGCCATTCTAAGGTATACGTAACTTCTCCTGTTTGTACTCTGCGTGTTGGATCCCTGTCCCGATCCTGACATTACGACAGGGCCAATGGATCCTGCAGGTACAAACACTCAGGTCGGTTCTCCTGACTCTAGATTTGAGGCCATGGATCATAGAATGGACCAGATGGCTCTAGCGTTGCAAGCCTTACTATCTCGTTCTAGTAACCAATCAGAAGAGATGCGTACTGCATCCATCTCTCCTGTAAGTTCAGGCCTAGAGGTAGCCACAGTAGGTGCTTCATCCCGTATAACTCCCCCTGTACGTTATGGTGGCTCTCCAGATACGTGTCGAGGTTTTTTAAACCAGATAGGTATTCATTTCGAATTACAACCCCGCTCCTACCCTACAGATAGGGCGAAGGTTGGATTTATAATCACACTACTCATTGATAAAGCTTTGAGATGGGCTAATCCTTTGTGGGAGAATGATAATCCGTTAGTCTATAATTATAATGCCTTTGTCACTGCTTTTAGAAGGACTTTTGATCCTCCAGGTAGAAAGGTTAATGCTGCTAGACTACTGTTACGTCTTAGACAACATAACCGAACCCTTGTTGATTATGCCTTAGAGTTCAGATCCTTGGCAGCAGAAGTCAAGTGGAATGAACAGGCTTATATGGACGTATTTCTAAACGGACTATCAGACGAAATTCTAGATGAGGTTGCCACAAGAGAGCTTCCTGAAAGTTTGGAGGATTTAATTTCTTTTATTTCTCGAATTGATGAACGTTTAAGACAGAGACAGAACACTCGAGTTAGAACCCGTAGACCTTCCTTTAGACTAGCTCCCTCATTCCAAAGTCCTGAATCTACAACTTTAGCGCTTCCAGAACCTATGCAGATAGGCAATACTCGTCTCTCAGAAGAGGAGAGACAGTACAGGAGAAGGGAGGGGTTGTGCATGTATTGTGGAGCAAGAGGTCACCTACGCCTAAACTGTCCTAACCGCCCGGGAAACGCTTGCACCTAAGTTCCTCTAGAGGACAGGCCTTGGGTGTTTCTATCTTGTCCTCTATACATGACTATAAAGATCATAGGCTTCTACTACCTGTTTCTTTAGCTTGGGAGAAGGGAGTATTAAATACTATGGCGTTGATAGATTCCGGAGCTGCTGAAAGCTTTATTGACCAAGTCTTCGTCACTAAACACTCTATCCCATCCCAGCTAAGGGATACACCCTTGGCCGTTGAGGCCATAGATGGTAGACCATTATCTGAACCTGTTATTTTTCATGAGACCATACCTGTTAACTTAACTGTTGGTATCTTACACGAGGAAGGTATATCTTTTATGCTTATTTCATCTCCTTCTGTTCCAATAGTCTTGGGGTATCCTTGGCTTAAGAAACATAACCCCATTATCGATTGGGAATTGGGTGAAATAGTCTCTTGGGGTCAAGGTTGCCAAAGCAGGTGCTTACAGAAGGTCTCACCGGTTTGCGTAGCTGACACACTGGTTAATTCTACCCAATCTACAGACTTACAAATACCACCCCTATACCTGGATTTAAAGGCAGTCTTTGACAAGAAGAATGCTGACACTCTACCTTCACACAGGTCCTTTGACTGCAAGATCAGACTCTTGCCCGGTACCATGCCTCCGAGGGGCACGGTATATCCTTTATCTACTAAGGAGAACCTAGTCTTAGAGGAGTATATTCGTGAGAACCTGGACAAGGGATTCATTAGGAGATCCTCCTCCCCTGCCGGGGCCGGGTTCTTTTTTGTGAATAAGAAAGATGGTACATTAAGGCCTTGTATTGATTATCGGGGATTGAATAAAATAACTATTAGAAATGCCTACCCGATTCCTTTGATTACTGAGCTCTTTGATCGTTTAAAAGGCTCCAAAATTTTCACCAAGTTAGATCTCAGAGGGGCGTATAACTTGGTGAGAATTCAACAGGGAGACGAATGGAAAACAGCTTTCAATACCCGTTACGGGCACTATGAGTACACGGTAATGCCTTTTGGTCTCTGTAATGCACCAGCAGTATTTCAGGACCTGATTAATGAAGTTCTTAGGGAATTTCAACATGATTGCGTTATTGTATATCTGGATGATATACTTATACACTCTAGTGAGATTGAGACTCACCACAGACAAGTCAGAAGGGTATTGCGCAAACTTCTACAACATGGATTGTACTGCAAATTGGAGAAATGTAGTTTTGACCAGTCTCAGATAAACTTTCTTGGGTACGTTATTTCTGGGGACGGGTTTAAGATGGATCCGGTTAAACTCCAAACTATTTTAGATTGGCCATTGCCCAGGGGACTCAAGGCCATTCAGAGGTTTATTGGATTCTCCAATTATTATAGGCGCTTCATTAAAGGATACTCGTCTATTATTGCGCCTATTACCAATATGACTAGACAGGGGGCTGACACTAAGACTTGGTCTACTGAAGCTCTCGTTGCTTTCAAAACACTCAAGGATCTTTTTGCTTCAGCACCGATTTTAGTTCATCCTGATACGTCTTTGCCTTTTCTACTCGAGGTAGACGCCTCGGAGACAGGTATAGGTGCTATCTTGTCTCAAAGATTAGGTGTGGATAAACCGTTACATCCATGTGTTTTTTTTTCCAAGAAATTTTCTGGGCCTGAAAGCAGATATGACATTGGTGACAGGGAACTATTAGCGGTTATTATGGCTTTAAAGGAGTGGAGACATTTATTGGAAGGGACCTTGCACCCTGTTACTATTTTGCCAGATCACAAGAACTTGTCCTATATTGGGGAAGCCAAGCGCTTGTCCGCCAGGCAAGCTCGTTGGTCCTTATTCCTCACTCATTTCAATTATGTGCTCACTTATAGACCTGGTTTTAAGAACTCTAAGGCCGATGCTTTGTCTCGCCAACATGAACCCTCTACTATATCTGATGCGGTTTTGTCCTCTGTAGTTCCCAAGTGCAATATTATCGCCAACACGAATCTCAGGATACACTCCCCGTTGCTTGCCGAGATCATGAAGGTACAGCATCTGGCTCCCAGACAGGCTCCCGGGGCACGGCACTTCGTTCCTCCTGAACTCCAACTGGAACTGTTGCAGTGCTTTCACAACAGCAAGGTGGCTGGGCATCCTGGCATACGCAAGACGTGTTCCTTGATTTCTAAAGATTTCTGGTGGCCTTCATTACGTAAGGATATTAAGGATTTCGTCGGGGCATGTGAGGTCTGTATGAAGACTAAGCAACCTCATACGCTTCCTTGTGGGCTCTTGCACCCCTTGGAAATTCCCGAGAGACCATGGTCCTGTTTGGCTATGGATTTCATTGTCGATTTGCCTATTTCTAAAAGACAGACTGTTATTCTCACGGTGGTTGACAGGTTTACTAAGATGGCTCATTTCGTGCCCTTACCTAAACTTCCGTCTTCTCCCGAATTGGCTGAGATATTCGCGAGAGAGATTTTTCGTTTACATGGTATACCCTCCGAAATTGTCTCGGATAGAGGTCCCCAATTTGTTTCCCGTTTTTGGAAATCCTTTTGTTCTCAATTGGGTATCAAATTGAATTTCTCTTCTGCATATCATCCCCAGTCTAACGGAGCTGCTGAACGCACCAACCAAAAGATTGAACAATATTTGCGTTGTTTTGTTTCCGAACACCAGGACGATTGGGTCGGTCTGATTCCTTGGGCGGAGTTTGCACACAACAATCTCGTTTGCGATTCGACTCGTTCTAGACCCTTTTTCATGAATTATGGCTTTCATCCTCCTATTCTTCCCTCGGTTTCCCCTTCCCAAGGGGTACCGTCGGTTGATGTCCATGTTGCCAATTTGAGGAAGTTGTGGGATCAGACTCGACAAATTCTCCTTCATAATTCCACGCTGTTCAAACAACACGCAGACAAGCGTAGAAGGGCGGCTCCTGTTTTTGTTCCAGGGGATAGGGTATGGTTGAGTACCAGAAACATTCGCTTGAAGGTTCCCTCTATGAAATTTGCGCCTCGTTACATTG